>NC_140802.1:8659686-8764686 GCF_037176805.1 Vigna unguiculata
CTTCCCATTTCCACTATCCATAATTAATAACCCATTCCACAAATGAGACCACTCATACCATAACCTTTAGCATCTTACATACCTGTTTCACGCTACAACAGCACTACCACACTTCTATACTAGCATTCAATCCTTGTTACACCATCTTAACTATTACATCACTTCCTCAAATCACATTGTCTCTAATTCCCGATAAACACCATCACCCACAGTATATATTTTTAACCCTGAAACTCTACATTTGGACCATTATTTTCTCGATTTAACCTTTAACTTTCCTATCTCCACACCATATTATGCTCATACCTTCACGTATATTCTAGTTCCTACTATTTGGTAACATATTTATATCGTCCTTTATAGTTTCCTTACGAATTATCTAATACTGCACGCTCCCTATGTTCACCCTTCCATCCTCCACTTCTCAACTCATAAACTGGCCACTGTTGCGGTCATCGCCTAGCGGCAGGTTGTAAACCGCCAGGCGGCGTATCGGATTCTGGTTCCATCTCTCTGCTGCACTCACGAATTTCCCAATTCCCCATCAATTCAGTCCAGATTCAAAACTTAAGAATAACCAACCACTCATTACCCTTTTCTTTTTACTGTATTTATCCGCTCCAAATCCCAATTTCTACGATCCTCTTCTATCATGAACCCTAGAACAGATTATTAATGGAACGCTTAGGTTTAAATGTGATTCACTCAATGATACCCTCACAGTAAAATTCGCAAGCAACACAAAACCCATGAAACAATAATTTCGCAATCATACCAACACACAAAAAAATCAATTTAGGACTCTTTACATCCCATTTTACTCAGAACCACAATGAAACAGTACCCCATCCCCATGTATCGCCTGGCGGTTCGGTCCCACCGCCAGGCAGTTCAACAGCAAACCCAGAATCACAGTGATTTCTAATGTGCCGCCTAGCGGCACCTTCGTGTCCGCCAGGCGGTTTCTGGGCGAGAACCCAGAAACGTGAAACAAACTGCATAATTAGGCACAAAACTCATCCAATTCACTTCGATCAATCATAGAACAGCCAATACGAGTCAAAACAATTAAAAACAACTCCCCTTACCTGGATTCCTTGCCTAAATTCGAATTTGTATGTCTATCCTCTCACTAAGCCTCCTTAGCCTTTGTTTCCAATCCAAGCCTTGATGATTTCAGCCCTACCACTTCTCTCAATCAGTCTCAAAACTCAGAAAACGCCTCTGCTTATGAGTACCACGAACCCTCACTGCTATTCCCTCTCTTTTAACCCTTGCTCTTACTATCTCCCTCACTTATTACCCAAATTAAAGGTGCTAAGTGCTAAAAACGAAAATGCCTTAAGTGTCTTAGCTAATGACCACTCATGAACCACTATTGAATGATTTCCTACCCATTGGGCTGCCTTCATCTGCAGCTAGGTTTTCTACGTCCCTTCAATACCATGCAACCCAAAATTTCCAAAAAGAAAATTAGTTTTGTTCTTAGCAAGGATTGAACCCACAACCAACCAACTAACAATTTAAATACATAGCCATTCAACCAACACATATTTCATGATGACTTCCCCAATTTTAAGGACTTATCATCATCCAAACGAGTTCAATATATAAGCACACAAAAACACATAAATTAAATAACATCCAAGTGGCACACATAGGACTCGAACCCAAGTCCTCACACACAATAAAGTACTCTCAACCACTTGAGCTAGTACTTTTCCATGTCATAGCTCCTCGCATTTATTACTTTAAATATTCTCATTATCCGTCCTAATTAAATAATTAATTAAATAACTATTTAATTTTCCCGGATCTTACAACACTCACACCGGCAACACTCGCCAACCCGAGCTCAACTCGAGGGATGTCATTCTGAGCTCAACTCGAGGGATGTCATTCCGAGCTCAACTCAAGGAATGCCACGTGCTTAACCCCTATCTCGAGCTCAACTCAAGGGATACGTTCCGAGCTCAACTCAAGGAACACAAGCAAGCTGACCTTTAAGGTATCCTAGAAGCCCTGTAGATCACACACATCATAGCAAGCATAGCACCAATCTGCTGTAGCAAAATCGCCTAGCGGGGGACACGTACCGCCAGGCGCTACCGCTTCTAGACCGCCTAGCGGGGGACACATGCCGCCAGGCACCAAGCGCCTCTGATGCTATTGTTTCCGCAAATATCGCCTGGTGGGACAACCCTTACCGCCAAGCACCACACCTTCAATACTCTACTGGTTTTGTAGCTATCGCTTGGCGGTCAAACACAACGCCAGGCGCTACATCAGTACTTATGCAGTACTGGTTTTTAAGCACCCAGAACAAGGTAAAAATATATCATACTCTTATAAATAAGAATATCCACAATCAAAAATATATGCTTCCAGAAATCAACATGACTCACATGCATAATCTCCACTTAGATAGCTTAATCATATGCGTACACAAGTATCACCATATATCATATGCATCAATACAATTAATATTGACACACATGCCTTCACCAATAACCAATTCTCAACATGTGACTAACCCAAAGGAACATTCAAATTGATAAAGACTTACCACATAACCCAATCATGCTTCATTAGAAGTTATAAGGAATTATCAAGAGGTTACTCAGGCATTATAAAGACTCCAAAATCAGCAATATTGAGTAACGTATATCTCTAGCTACTGACCTCCAAATCAAATCTCCACCGTTCAAAGTAAATAACCACATGTTATGGACTACTTGTCAAAATTCACCTAAATAGGACGGTTAACGACTAGGGAAATGCAGTTTTATGAAAACTACGCAAACTAGAAAAATGGTGGCGCCTAGCGCCTAGAACTGAGGAAGCTGGCGCCTAACGGGACTAAAATACCGCCCGGAGGTTCCTGTTGCGCGAAAAGTTTGAAAAACAACGTTTTTCGTGATCAGAACACCACGCACATCTCTTGTATGGTGCCTGACGTCCAATTGGGTGCCGACAGGCGGTTCTTGCTGTTCTAGGAATCTCGTAGCTCTTCCTTGCGCCTGCGAATCTCAACCAGCCCAACTATCCCAATTTTCTTCAATTTCAACTCAATACTCACCACTCAAAGATTTAGGATTACAATTTATCCCTTAAAACTTTTAATCAACGAAATTCCATTAATATAAGACATTCAATTTAGTCCATCTCTAAATTCCCAATTTCACAAACCCTAACACGACGTCCATGAGGTTCTCTTCCAATTTAACCACCAACCATGTATGATTCAATGGAATACAACTAGTAATCATTCTCACACAGTGAGAACAACCTTTTTCCCCGATTAGAATTATCCCCACACACCTAAAACATTAAAATCGAACCAAAAGCTCGCATCGCCTGACGGGTCAATCATCACTGCCAAGCCCTTCATCCAGAAAACCCAGAATTGGGTTGAACAACAAGCATCGCTTGGCGGTCTAGTTTGTGCCGCTAGGCGGTTCCACTCGAAACCCAGAAAATCACACACAAGCATATGTGTCGCCTGGCGGCAGTTCATCGCTCGCTAGGCGATATCTGGGAATTTTCCAGAAATACAAAATCCAAAAATAATATATGGCAAAGAGCATACACAATCATGCTATAATTCATGTAATTATTCAAAAACATAAATAAACATGGTCCAACTCCCCTAACCTGGTTTCCTTAGCTTATTTTTGGACTTGTTGTGAGTTCCCTTTTGATCACCAATGATGTTCCTTTGACTCTATCTCAATCCAGCTCCTTGCTTCCCTATATTCTCACCTTACACTCTCAATTTTCGTATACCTAAGGCTATGCAACAATAACAATAAATGGTATAAAACGAAAATACCATTAAACTTGAGTTTAATTGCCATTCATTGGCAATTCTATGATGGTTTTCCAGCCCCCTTGGCTGCTAAGGTTTCCTTGCCTTTTCACCTTCATGCCAAAGGAAATTTTGGAAAAAAAAAGTTTAATTTGGGTTCACCAAGGTTTGAACCCCTACCATGCCAATTGTCAAATCAATGCATAATCATTCAACCAATTCATGTTTCGTCATGATTAACACATTTTATGATTATATTATCACTCAACATGCTCTAGCATATTATTAAAAACAATAATAATTAAATAATACACAAACAACATACATAGGACTTGAACCCAAGTCCTCTCACACATTTAAGTACTCTCAACCACTTGAGCAAGTACTTTTCCATGTCATAACAATCCGCATTAAATTCCTTAAAGGCTCCTACTACCCACATTTATTAAATAATTATTTAATTAATTATTTAAGTTTCTTGGGTCTTACAGTGATCCTCTTGGCGAGCTCTTCCTTTCTATCTGATTAGTTTTTTCAAATTGTGTAAGTGGTTTTCTATTCATTTTCTTGGGGGTCTCTTTGATCTGGGTTGCATGTGACCCTCTCCTAGTCGCATGTAGGTTTTAGTCTTCATTTTGAGTATCTACTAATCAATCATCATGATGGTATGGTTAGATCATGTTTGTGGTGTTTCTATGTGTAGATAGAGCATCATGTGAGTTGAAAGGTGTGGTTGGAGTCTTAGAGCTTTGGGGTTGATGATTCAAGGTAAAGGAAGCTAGTTGTTATGTGTGTGCGAGATTTATAGAAATTGATATTTTTGCATGCTTATGTTTGATTATGATTTCATGATGAAATTAAGTTCTATGGCGAATCTTGTTGGTATATATGGTTGTGGTATTTTGGATTGTTTGATAAATTATGAATTGTTGTTGTTTGATTTTGTGATAATTGGGAGAAATTATAATTTTGAGTCATTGATCAAATTGGTATCAACTCAAATTCCTTTAAACCATGTTGGACCAATACCATGAGAAAAAAGTACCAATTCGAATAATAAAATAGGAATAAAATCCCCAAATTCACAAAAGTACATAAGTTGTCATCAGATGTGGCAATGAGAGTCAAATGTCACTGCCCAAGTGCAAATTTTTGTGAGTTGATGAGTGTTGAGTGGTGACTAGGTGGCATTGAGCGCTAGTGTTCACTATAGGTCTTGGAGCATTTTGGCTCTAGGGCGCTGAACGTTGACATGATGTCGTTGAGTACCATTTTTTACGAGGCAAATGGCATTGAGCTCTAGCGTTGAACGCAAGATGCCTTGTTTTTTGTGTTTGACTATTTTTGGATGTTTTTATGACTGATGCTAAGCATATTTTATGGTTTTCATTATTATAAATTGAAGGCAATATGTTGTAATGAGCATGTATGATGATGGTGTTGAAGGAATTTCAATGAGAAATTTTGTGTAGTGATGATGATAGTGTATGCATTGATATATATGGGTTTAGTATGGAGGTATCTTGTTCTCTAATAATTATTCACACTAAAGTATAGTAGAATAGGTTATATGGTGAAAGTCGTAGGAGGTCCTTATCACTAGACTTGTTTGGTCCTAGGTGTGAATGGGATATACCTTATGTGTGGTTGGGTAATAATCCTTTGAGGCCAAGCTTTGAAGAGCTTGGGATCCAGCATAGGTGTACACCACTAGTGAGTCCAATGTCAAGTTAAAGTATTCGAATAATTGATTTTAATGTCAACTGCTTGTTTGATTATAGACATAGATATGCTTTATACCATGTTTGTAGGTATTTGTCACGATTTAATTATATATGAATATTTCTTTTGTACACTAACTTATCTTCTTGTTTCTGTTGTGTCTTTTGTGTTTTGATTGTCTTATTTGCAATGATCACCACACGATGTGAGCAGATGTGGAGGTATATGATGATATTCCTCTAGTGGAGGACATGAGTGTTATAGAGTAGTTGTAGTCTCCTAGTAGTGGTTATATATAGAAGTTTGTATGTTTTGAAGAACTCATGTTACCTATAGTTGAGTTGTATATATGTTATTATTATAGTTATTTTCTTTTAAGGATAATTGTACTATTAACCTTATATACCATGTTTTATCTGCTCTGGAATTACCAATTTTATAATGTTTTATTTAGTAGCCTTATATTATTGAATAAGATGTTACATCATGGGCGTGGGCCTCTCTCCCTACCAAAATTTAAAAAAAAAAGTTTGTTTGTGTTTTTGGCTGGATTGTTATGTTAGGAGTAAGGTAATTTTGTTGTTTTTTTTTTCATGTCTGAATTGGTGAGCCCAGGGTTCACCCTGTGCGAGCTGGGTTCTTAGTTGGTTAGTTCAACTTTTAGCCCATACTGAAATTTGCAATTATTTCTAACCCTACCCGACTCAAACATGTGGTGGGTCATTTTGTCTCACAGGTTTTAACCCATTTTTACAACTCTAGGCACTGTTGCACCGCCTCCTATTCTTCTCCTTCTCCTCCCCTTCATCTTCATCAAATTGGGCAAGAAATATGGTGTCTACTTTACCAACATATTTACCTACGATTTGTTTCTACTGTAATCAAAATTTTACTTTATTGACAAATTTTTATCGAAAAATTGTAAAAAAATCAATTAACAATTGATTTACCAATATATTTTATCACGAATCAAAGTAGGAAATATAGTGCAATTTTACCAACAAAATTTACTAACGAAAAAATCCGTTAGTAAATATAATTATGGATTGCCTACAGATTTTACCGACAGAACTACTGACGAAAATTTATTAATGGATTTAATCAATTGATTTTTTTCCATCATTAAAATTCGTTAGTAGATTTTGCTTTACTGACGAAAATAAATCCATGTGTAAATTTCATCGGTAGTTAAAGAATTTCTTGCAGTGGCTAGACATTTCCTACAATATAAAATAACATTTTTGTGTTTTTTCATTTTAGTATGAGGTTAATTCACTCTTATGTTCTTTATCATTTGAGAGCATTTATGCTTTATTAGAAGAAAGCTAAGACTACATTTGTATTATGTATAAGACAAGCACTTATGTATATCATGATTTGTTGTGCGTTAAGTCATCGTCTTTCAGAAGAAGCATGGTCATGTTTTATACTTAACAATTTTTAGCACTTCATTAATCAAAATTATAGAATGTTAGGCTTTATTTCTCTAACAGTGTGTAACCTAGCTCGTTGATTGAACATTTTTTGTTTGTTATCTATCTAAAATAGAGCACAAAATCTTGTACATGTGCAAAACAATAAGCCTTTTTTAGTGAGCAAACATGTGATCTTTTAATTAATTTCTTTGTAAATGATTGTTTAATGATATTTTAAAACTAATATTGAGAGAGGTAATGTTGATTAAGGTGTTGGGATTGAATTTGGCTTATTAACTTCATTGTATTGCCTTTAATTATCTATAAATCATATTCTTTATTTCTAGTGTTCATGGAAGTACGCTTCACTTGTAGATCTAACCGCATGTTTGTGAGTTAGAACCTAAGGATGTCATACGCAGGATTTCTCAATCTGGATGGATGAACCCTTGCTTTGAGAACAAGACTCTTTAAACCAACTAAATCCGCATATCCATGTCTGGTATATGCCAAGGATTAGGAGATTTGATTGGATCTAAGCATTAGACCAAATGTCTTTGCATCTAGTATTGATGATGTAAGATGATTGGCTAAATCACCAGAGAGTGCAACACAAATCAAGTAACCAACATGTAGAAACAAGAACACAATATATTTATATATATACATATATATATATATATATATATATATATACATATATATATATATGTATATATGTATATATGTATATATGTATATATGTATATATGTATATACATATATACATATATACATATATACATATATACATATATACATATATGTATATATACATATATATATATATATATATATATATAAATCAAGTGCAATACAGAGAGTTTAGATGTTACATTCAATCCCAACTATGAAGGAATTAGTTGCTCATGATGACGAATACAATAAGAACTTGGAGTAGCTTTCCTCCTTCCATAGCTTTACAAGGATATACAACAAGCACTAAAGTTATCTATGGAGTCTCTCTCTCTAAAAGTATTGTACAAAATCAATATCAAAATCAACATCTTAATCCTAGGGACATGCCCTGTATTTATAGATTTTTAGGTGTTGTTCTAGCTTCCATCTTTGAAGTTTAGCCATGGAGGTTTCCTTCCTAAGTGGGTTTTCTCCCAAGCTTGGGCATCCATCTTTTGGAGATCAGCAATGGAGCTTTCCCTGCCATGAAGGACTGAAGGTTTCTTAAAATATAGTGCAACGCCAAATTTTGCTACTTAGTCGCATGCTTAAAATTTACTTTTCTAAGTTGATTTTTTTGGCTTGAGCTGCAACTTTTGGGCTTAGCACCAACTTTGTAATTTCCTTCATTTTTTACCTGCAAAATCAACACAAATGTATTAAATTCCACATTTTATAATTTCTCATCAACACATTTTGTATGCAATTAGAGCAATTCTAATGATTTTTACATTAATTTAGTGCAAGATAAGTGTCTAATTGACGTGCAATTTAACTAATACTATACACTTATGAGATAAATTTTTGAAATTGTGGTTGTCTAATTGCAGGTTTAATGTGTAGGGAACAATAGAAATAAAAATTGTATTAAAAAATGCCCATTTTATGCCTCGGTTCAAAACAAACCAAACATAAAGGCGAGATTTTGTCTCGGTTTTGGCCCACTCGAGGCCTATACCTTTTTAGATTTTATATTTTTTTTCTTAAATTTTATTGCTATTATGCCTCGATTCTCACTGAAACCGAGGAAGTAGACCCTTTACTACTTTGATTTTACACTACCCGAAGTAGTAAGGCCTTTAATTTTTAAATTTTTTTAGATTTAAAAAAATTTGGCCTCAATTGTATTTAGAACCGAGGCAATAGATTCTTTAATTTTAAAGGATATTATGCTTTGGTTTGTTCAATAACCAAAGCACAATGTGGACTTTTTGCCTCAGTTGGAAACTGAGGCAGAAAGGCTACCCTTTTTTACCTAGCCCTGATATACCTCGAGTGTATAATCGAAGTCACATAGCCAAAATAATCGTAGGTAGTCACTCTTTACTGCACCGGTGTATGTACAAGAGATAGGAATAAAATAAGTGAAAACCAAAAATAAGAGAAATAGAACCCTTATCATTATCTGACTCGAGTTACCGATGGTTCTTTTTCACTAACTCTGAAGCATTTAACTAATACACTAAGTTACATTCAATCGCAACAATATATAACTACATTTGTTGAAATACTATAAAAATATTAAAATAGTAAATTATTCTAAAATCATTTGTATGGACTTAGAAAATAACTAAAGAGTCAAAGTGATCTTTAAAAATGGAGTTTGATTATTTCATTAAAGTCTAACTTATAAATAGAATTACTAGTCAATCAAATTTTATTTTATAAAGACCATCATCCCTCTAAAACTATTCTTTCTTCTTCCTCTGATTCTGACGAGTTTACTCGGTTGTTTGAAGATCGGAGTACACCATAGGACTCTAGACATTGAGGGTTGCAATCCTATCTGATTGGTTTCTTAAACAAAGTAAGTTCATCTTTTATCTTCTTTTTTGTCTTTTAAGAAATTTGTTTGCATGGAGGTGTTAAAGTTCATGTGTCGTTAAAGGGCTCAAGATAAATCTTTGTTCGATTAGGATTGTTAGGGTTTGTTTTGAAAGTTAATTAGAGTCCTCTATGTGTATGTATATAAAGCAACCTGAGTCAGGTAGAGTAAGTGAAGCTTTTGAGAGTTAAGCATGCATGAAATATTTTTTAGTTTTGAGGATTCTATATCCAGGTAAGGGAACCCAGTAAGTTTTCTATCAATGATTGTGATTTGAATTTAAAGAACTGATGTGTGGAGTAATGAGGAATTTGTATGATAAATTTATTTGTGATATTTGTTGAAGTAGTCTAAATATGTGTTGGTTGGTTTGTCAAATACTGAATTAATGTATGATGAACGAATCTGCTTCATATAGTATTAAATTGGTTGATTGATGGAAGAAAAAAGTTAATTAGCTTAGAAAGACTTAATTGGCCAGTCTAATTCAGCTAGGTAGCAT
Source organism: Vigna unguiculata (assembly GCF_037176805.1). Taxonomy (NCBI): domain Eukaryota; kingdom Viridiplantae; phylum Streptophyta; class Magnoliopsida; order Fabales; family Fabaceae; genus Vigna; species Vigna unguiculata. The sequence goes on from NC_140802.1 coordinate 8,669,676, forward strand.
TCAAAAATCTGCATGAGCATTGACAATACCTTGGTACCATTAATTGTCAAAGAAAAATTAATTTTCAATGAGCTTCAAGGGTCTAGAGCATTGGATGCCACCTAAAACTTTAATTCCAAAGAGCTTTAGGCATTTGGATGTTGGATGCTAGCTTTATGCCATTAAGTGCAAGGTTTGTCGGTTGCCACAAGATTAGTGATGATGGTGCTAGTTGGAACAAAATTCTCTATTTTGTTTTCATTAGATGTGCCTTATCATCCACTAGGTAAGCCCGAGCAGAGGAGAAGAGGTTGCTCACTACTAAAAAAACTCATATTTCCTACCAATTTTGTTTTGAAATTATTTTCGTAGGAAATAATTACAAATTTTGTTATGAAAAAAAATTGCAAGAAATTGCTACAAATTATTTTGCAAAATATTTTGTATAAAACACTTTCCACAACAAATTTTGTAAGAAATACTTGCAAATTTTATAATTTTGTAGTAAATAATTACTCACTAAGGAATTACCTGCGAATTAAGATTCTTAGAAAAAATGGCAAAACAAATTATTTTCTTGCAAATTTTTTTAATAATTTTGCAAGAAAAATCTCATGTAATATGAGAATTTCTAGTAGTGACTGAGCGAACACTGATAAAAAATTTTCATAAAGCTTTTCTTGAATGACGGGAAGGGTGGAAAGAGGTTTCAATGGTGTTGATGACTTCACTTGAAAGTAGCTTTAGATTTAATGCTAAAGATCTATTGAGATTGTGAATAAATGTCATTGTTAATGTATAAATCGTATGAATTAAGGGTGAAGATGAATTGAACTAAGGTTTATTATGGTATAAATATATTGGTTTGAATTGTTTTATGTTATGTGTGGATGTGTTATATGAATGTGGATATTTTTAAAGAAATTTGCCACATTGTCTAGTGTTACGATATGTATTAAGTGAGGATCTGGAAAATTTGTCTTATCTCTACTAAACTCACAGACTCATATAGATAATGGAGTTCAAGTGGTAAAGGAGATTCTTGTTCTACGAGATTCTTGAACTCTATGAGATTCGTATAAAATAGTGTTGTGATTTAAAGGATAGAAGGAAGTAACCTTGTCATAGGAAATTAGACCGAGTAGAGTCAAGGTCTTTAGATACAATCCACTATGATATTACATGACACTTGTGGGAGTTCATGCACATTTGACTCAATACATGTATATTTTGAAAATTAAGTCTATAATATATTTTTGTGTTAGTGATTGTTATAATGAGATTTCAAGGGTATGATTATGTATATTTGAATGCTTGAATTAGTGGTTTTCTTAAGTTTATGAATTGTTAAACTTTCGCTAGCTTACAATGTTTTCTATTGTTGTGATTTGTTCACCTACTATGATCATATGTTATACGTGAGTAGAAGATAGTACAACTGGAAGAGATGAGTAGTAGTTAGATTGTTGACGGTCCATTTAATAAATTCCACTTAGATAAGTAATTTTATATTTTGAATGTTTAAAGTTATAATTTCTCATAAAAGACTGTAAATATATATATATATATATATATTATCATTTTTGTAACAATATAATTAGTAGTATAATTATATTAATTAGGATCATTGCAACATTTATCAATTTAGATGTGTTATTATGCTAAAATAAATTTTCTCAAATTCAAATATTTTTATCACAACTTTTAAAATACTATTTTCAATACAATTTATATAGTACCATTAATAGTACAACTCTACATATTTTTATTAAAATGCAAACCTTCCTATGACTTCTATCAACAAATATTGGAAACATGAAACGATTTCAAGTACAATGTTATGGCAAGTATCAACAAATGAAAAATTACTTAATAGATTACAAGTATTTTAATAACTTGAACGAAGATGAGGATGGAGATGAGTATTATGGTGCGTGTATAGGGATAGGGACAAGGCAGATATGTACATACTCATCCTCATTCTCGTATCCAAAAAAAATCGGATATTATATTACCTATATCCATACTCAATCAATGCAAAAACTTTCCGTCAAAACAGGGACGAGTTCGAAGAATACACATGGGGATGAGTTTATTTGTCATCCATAATTTAAATGAGGTTATGCATTCACTCTTGAAGTGTATTCTTGAAGTGTAGGACCAAAATGAAATAGGAACAAATTCCACGTCATGTTTAAGTTAACATTACAAATATATTTAACCTAAGTATGATACCTAATCTAACTGCTACATTTATTACATATATTAATCATAACATACAATAATAAATACGTTATTAATTTTTTTTCTTATTAAAATATACTTTATTATTAAATATTTTCAACGGTAAAATGAGTAACACAATTCTTTTTTCTATAAATTTATGTTTAGCTCTCTTGAAACAGCACAAGTAACTCACCATTTATACAATTTTGAGATTCTTGGACCGAATTGAAAGAAAAGTTATGGGGAAATTTGAGATGAAAACTATTGGAGTTATTATAATCACAGTGATGATCCTATTAAATTTTGCACAAGCCGATGAAGCCGATGGATTTTTATGTAATGCGAAGTGTAAAATCAAATGTGAAGAACAACCATTTCCCGAACATTATGCAAAATGTATGAAGGATTGTCTAGCACATTGCACTGAACTATCTAATCCTGTTTATAATTGTATTACTGGTTGTCGCTTAATGAAGTCAATTGTCATCAAAAATGGTATGTATTCTAAAAGTATTTTCTTTTTTTTTTTTAACTTTTTTCTATATATTTGATTTCATTAATCATTTTTTTTTGTAATTTTTATAATTGACTTTGCTTACTTATGATTTACTTGTTTATTAGGTGTTGGTGATCTTGTGAACAATGGAATGAATACTTGCATACAACAGTGTAAAGAACTGTTATAGTTTGTAGCATCAATTGAGTGAAAAAAAAAATAGTGGAAATAAATCTTGATCAATAAATAATATTTGGTATCTACTTTCATAAAAAAAAAAATTCAAATGCTTTCTTTCCATTCTTTGTTTTCATTTTTATTGATACAATCCGGGTATTAATAAAACTTTTTTTGTTATAAAAAAAAAACCGTTATCATCAAATTCTATTAAGAAACATAATTAGGGGGAAAAAATTACGAAGATGTGATATTTAAACTCTGAGAAAGGTATTTAGCCGTTACCATTGAATACAAATGTGAATATATCTTATACGTAAAATTGGGATAAGTTTATAAATATTTCATTGTTTTACACCTTTCAAATACATAAAAATAAATAAATGATAATTTTATTCCAGAAATAATTAAATTTTTATTAAAAAAAAATCATTAAATAACAATCAAATTTAAAGACAAAAAATAATTAGAATTTAGTGACTAAATTAGTCTATAATTGAAATTGGAAATAAATTTAGCCACTAATTGTTCGATAACTAAAATTTGATGATTAATTTTAAAAACCAATTTAGAGTGTTATCCATAAATTAAATATTTTTTTATTCATGATAAAAAATATTTTAGATATCAATAAATTTTAGTTTATAAATTATAAGTAAATGAATTTCTGTAATGATTAATTATTTTTTCACTTAAATTTGTTTTTCCCGTATAATTTCCTGCGAAGAACAAATAAGGGATGTCAGACACAAATATTACCTTACCTCGATCTGCAAATCTTCTCAGTAGGCTTCCTTTCGGTTGACATATGTTATCTGCTGTGTCTTGGCTTGGGCCGGTTTGGACCCAAGAGGGGTTACCTGTGGAGAAGACTCCGACGCTCAAGTCAACAAGGAATTCCTAAGAAAGTCAAATCTCGTTATTAAGGAATTAATGAATGCGTACCTTTAATTGTTAGGGTCCATGCATATTTATAGATTATTAATTATGTCTGGCCACGTCATGGGTTGAGCCCTTGCTTGGGCCGTAGGTGGGTCTGGGCCAAGCCCATGCCCCTTTGCTCGATTATTGTAGGCCCAGTAATGCTTTGAGTTTATCAAGTTCTGGTTTGATTTTCTCAAGTTAGCGGCTTAGGCCGCTTACTCTTGCTTGTTGGATATATATGGTGATTGTTTGCTTAGGGGTTATGTAGGCGGATTTCACGGTTATAGTCAGGTTAGGCTGCCTAGGTGCAGTACACCAGTCCTCCAGCCTCTACCAGTGTATCTATAGCGGCAGAGGGTGAGAAGTGTGAGTATTTTTTGTTAGGCCGCCTAGTTGTAGTACAATTTGATTATTAATTTTATATTTCTCACAATTGAATGAGGTTTAAGGATTGTGCTTGAAAGGAATAAGAAGTAGGGGTGGCAATGTGGGTCGGCCCGACCCGGCCCGTTTAGACCCGACCCGCATAAGGCCCGCACAACGCAGACTGGCCCACCCCGCCCCGCATACTTTATGCGGGCTGAAAACACTGGCCCGCCCCGCATACTCCTTGGCCCGTGGGCCCGCGGGGCGACCCGCTTTTTTTTTACTTTTTTTTTTAAATTTTTATGATAAAACTTTCAATGTTTAAAAATTGTAAAACTTTAAGAAGTTCACAAAATTAAGTAAAGACTTTGGGGAATTAGATGATAAATTGATAATTCAACATTTTCATCATATTCATAGTATGACATACACAATGTATTCTTTAAATTTTAACACATTAAAAATTACATAAAACTTGTCTTTTCCAGTTATACAAGAATTTGAAACGTTAATGCAAGAGTCCATAAAAAAAATAATTAATATAAACAAGTGGAAGTTTTTTTTTTCAATTTTATGTGGGCTTGCAGGCCGGCCCGCGCGGGCCGCGGGCCTATGCGGGCTTGGCCTGCGTAGGTCTGCGGGCTCGCTACCCTGGCCCGCCTACGTTTTTTCTGCGGGTCCGCGGGCCAGACCCTAATTGCCATCCCTAATAAGAAGTATCACATATAGACTTTTTTTTTCTCACGGTAAACAACTTTCTAATAAATATATAATTTATGGTTAAATATATTTTTAATCCCTAAATTTTGATATAAAATTAGAATTTATTTGTGTCCAAAGTCATGATATAATTTAGTCTCTAAACTTAAAATGAGTAAATATAATCCTTATAATTAATTGTGTGAAATTTTCGTGTTTTTATTATTTATACCATTTAATAGGTTTAAAAGCTCAAATGTCATATTGGAGGCATACTTTAATATGTAAAAAAAAAAGTTAATATTATTAAGTTAAGAAAAAAAAATAATATATATATATATATATATTAAAATTAAAGGACAAAAATATATAAAATTTATAAATGAACAAATTCCAATCAATCTGGAATCGAAGGTTAGGGACTAAAATTATATTTAATCGGTGATTTAATCAAAGATCAATTTTAATTTATGATGTGTTATGATAACATGATAATATGCCAAATTATTAATTAAGAAATGATATAAATGAGAAGGTTATTGCAATAATAAATGCATATTCATAACATCAAAATAATATATCACAATAAATAAATGTGACATTAACTCTATTTGTTTTCATCTGAAAAAAAAAATAATAATAATAATAACCTTTGTTTTCATCTGAAAAAAGTAATAACGGCTTTTTTGTTTTCAATTATCTACATAATTATTTAAAATATTTAACAATAATGTGAGAAAGGAGTTAAGATACAATTTCTGTATACATAGGGAACTCTTGGAAGAGGTTGAGGATAAAAATGGAACTTTATCTTTAGGAGAGAGTCTAGATATTTGCATTAAATCATTTATAGGTTATATTTTTTAATCTTTCCTTAAAACACTCGAAAATGAAAATAAAAAATTCTTAAAGATAGCATAATTTAAGCTTATAGAAAATTTTTATGTATTTTATATTTTGTACTCACGTTTATAGGTTTAATGCATTCCGTAAATGTTCCTCTCTTTTGTTATTCTTAATTTTTGGCATGAATTTGTATTTTTCATAATATATAAGAGCTGTAATAAATTTTGTACAGATATTGTATTTTTTTTTCACTAACATTAGTTAGTTGTTTGATTTATAATTTTGTTTAGATGTCCGTTTGAGCTAATATTTGATGCATTGGATTCCTAACTCAGGCTTAAATTTGGATAGTTGAAAAATGAATTTTGAAGCCAATAGCTATTTTAAAATAAAGAAAAAGCTGTAATAGATTATCAGTTTTATTAGATTTTGTAGTTAGGGTGGTTTTGCATTTTCACTTAATGCAATTTTTGTATGGACCCATTTTAGTGCATCCAAAGCACATAATAAACATAAACTCTATACTTTAGATTATCTATAACAATAGATAAAGAAATTCTTTATTTTATATCCACCTTTTATAATATCAGTTTTATTCTTACTTATTTTAAAAATTAATTATTTAATAAATAATTTACTTTTAACCGTTATTCTAAGAATCTTTTTTATCTTAAATCATTATTTAGAAAAAAAAATTGTACATATCTTTTTTTTAATTTTACATTTAACAACTATTTTAAAAATTAATTATATATTTGTTATTAATCTTAACTTAAATTTTTTAAAAATTAAAAAATGTGAATACACAAGTGCGATAGCGCATGTATGTTCGCTAGTTATACATAGAGATCATTGAGTAGACAAAAACACATAATTTATTTAGAAATAATCAGAATACAGTCTTTACAGTTTTAAGACAATTTCCAATTTATTTCTCAAGTTTTGTCCGTTAGATGTAACGTCTCATTTAAGTAATAACATAATTAAATGAAACATTACGATGAATAATAAAAGCGCAAAGTCATGGAGTATAAACGCTACTCCTTACAGTTATCCAAGAATACTTAGATGGAAAACTAAGACACACCACGATGCCAATAACAAGTAAGAGAAAGCAGTTTAATAGTATTAAAGTAAGTGCTCCAAGAGCAAGGAAATACATGGGCTACAACCCTAAAAGAGAATTCATAAAAGGTGGGGTCCGATCCAAGATAAGCTATGCAGCGAAATCTCCATTACCTTGTTGATCACGAGGAGTTCTTGCATCTAGTCCCATCAATAAATTCATGATCATCGCAAAAGGAGAAACCACACATAAAATATAGAAATAAGCAGAAAGGGTAAGCTAGAGTAGAAAAATGATTCATCATACCATTGCATACAATTTTATAGCCAAAGATACATACATCAACCAAGCATGTGAAGACTCACAAATAAGACACTACGACTCAATACGCGATTATCCGAATACATATAATTAGTCGAATTCACAGGATGCTTGCACTTATGGTAGCCTCTACCGCTCTACAGAGCCAATTGCCAATGTGTTTCACCTTACCACTCACAAGGTTAGCCTTCAAACATCTCAGGTCATTATACTGCCAAAGACTAGGGCCTCCTACTACTCTCATCACTTGAGTCAGTACGCTCTACGTGAGACTAACTGACTATTTAGAGTGTCAGGATGCAATCCTTACTTGAATCCTTACTAAATTATATAATGAGGCACCACCATGAACCTTCGTGGGTCCTAAGCATGAGGTACCACCATGAGCTCCCACTAATAGGGGTTATGGATTTACGTTTTGACCATGAGACACCACCACACAACCATCGTGGAATTACGTCCTGACCAATGAGGCACCACCACGAAACCATCATGGAATTACATTCTAATCAATGAGGCACCACCATGAGATATCACCTAGAGATTCATGGAATTACGTCCTAAACCACACCAAAAATCATGTCTCACCAACCAAGCATAAAGTTATCATGCATACCAATTCCATGCCAATAAGTATAACCAACCATCCAACAATTCATACTTTCCATTTCATCATAACCACATCTCATCCTCATATAAATTTCATACAACATACATGGCACTACAAATCAAATGTTACATGCATTTTCACATATTTCGTGCTTTAAATAGTGCACTCCAACCAACCATACAACCAACAATGAGAAACATGTAAAAGAACACAAATTCCAACACCAGTCTCGCTCAAGCTATGGACCCTCGCTCAAGCGTAAGAGGTCTTTTGCTCAAGCTACTAGACCTTGCTTAGGCGAGACTATCCACAGAATGTACAACAGGGTTCGTGAGTTCTCGCTTAGGTGAGACCCCCTCACCTAAGCGAGGCTGCTCTTCGCTCAAAGTGGGGTCTCTCGCCTAAGCTACAACTGCAGCGAAACACATCAGGCTCCCACGAGTTCTCGCTTAGGCAAGCCCCTCTCGCCTCAGCGAGATGACACCTCGCTCAAAACGAAAGCTCTCTGCTTAAGCGAGAGCTCGAGTGTAAGACCCGGGACGGCTAGGACGTTACATCGAGCAAGAACCTGGGCCAACCTTTGTTATTCTCACCTAGGCGAGACGAGCTCGCTTGGGCGAGAATGTTAGTTCTCGCCACTATTCGTACCTGCATCAGCCATACTTACATGCCCAAAACACAAAACGAAGCATTCCATATAACCATAGTAGCATACAAGTCATACAAACTCGAGGCAAGTCAAAAATAGACAAACATTCAGAAAAATATGAGGAACCCTAGCTTCCTTTACCTGGAAAAGGCTAGCCAAAGACTCGTACACCCAAACAACCGAGCATAATAGCTCTAGGAATAGATTAATGAGCTAGAAAAATAGCAGAACAAAATGGAAACGAGGTCATTAAGATGAGCCTTAGGAGAAACACGAAAATAAGACTAGAGAAAAACTAGTATGATCTGAGAAACAACTTACGTGGGCAGAAAAATGGGTTAAGCTAACTTAAAGATGAATGGGATCCAAAACCCTAGTAGAGCACTGTTGCAGTTTCTAAGAGAGGAAGGAAAAATGTTTTTCTGAATAGTGGTAGCAAATGAAAGTGTTAGACTGGTTTAGGGGGCTTTGGACACTCTATGAGCCAGCCTTAGGTCCAATGGCGAAACCATGTTATGACATAGGGGGCCATGGCCCCCCTAAAATTTTTTATACTTACATAATTTATTATATATTTTTAAATATATTTTTTTAAAATTAATATTTTTAATATATTTTATATTTAAAAAATATATATTAATGCATAAGATATTTTTTTTATTACCTACATTTATTTTTTAATTTGGCCTTTTGAATATTTTTAAATAAAAATAATTATTTTCTTAATATTTTTTTTAAATGATTACTTGTTTAATTTAACTATCTTTTTATTTAATTATTTTTTTAAACTTAATCAATATAAATGAAAATTAATTATAGTAAAATAAAAATTATTTATATTTAATTTATAATAATAATAATAATATTTGTTATTATCATAAAAAAATAAATACAATGTTTTTACTAGTTTGTATAAAAGATTTGAGATTACTCTTTTAGTTTTTATTTCGGTTCAAAAATATTAAGTTGATCTTTTAGTTATTTTTAGTTTCAATTTGGTCCCAATTTTTTAAAAAATAATGTAATTTGGTCTTATTTTTGTTAAATTTCTTGAATTGGATGAAGATTTTTTCATAAAAATTGAAGTTGTAAATAATGATGATTTTCTTTGTTGATGTAATTGACATAATCTCATTATCAATTTTGATAAAAACTCCTTTCTTTCTTCAAAAAATGTAATGAAAATGATCAAATTGCATCTATTTTTGAAAAATCAAGACCAATTTGAGGTTAAAAAAAAATAGAGGATTAATATAATATTTTTGGATAAAAAACTAGATCAAAAAATTAATTCAACCAAAATTTTGACATTCCTAAAATTTTGGCTCAAGTTCCGCCATTGCTTATGTCCAACAGACTAGGATAACCCTTAAACATTGGACAAAAATAAAGAGGGCCTTACATTATAGATCAACTAAATTGGACGAATTTTGAAATCATAGCACTATGATTCTTCCAATTTATTTTTTCACAAAAAGGAAATTCTAAATAAAGGTTTTATGTTATGCATACAAAAATAAGAACGAAACAAGATAAAACCAAAGAGCAGTGAAATAGAACACTAAACCTTATCTGACTCGAGTTACATAATTCTTCTTCACTAATAAATTTGTAGGATTTTACTAATAAATTTAGTTACATTCAGATGGAACAATATATAACTACATTTGTAGAAATATTATATAAAAATTAAAATAATAAATAAATTTTTCTAAAAACATTTTTCTATCTAAATGTATTATTATGTGTACAATAAATATACTGAAATTAAAATATTTTTATCAAATTTTTTAAAATACTATTGTTTATTTTTGTGAGTGTATGCATCCAAGCATACAATTTTCAATGTAATTTATATAGTAGAACTCTATACCCATTTATTAAAATACAAAAGTTCGAATCACCTCCATCAACAATTTCGTAACATCACATGATTTAAAATATAGCATTGTATCTACAATACTCTACATAATAATAACATTAAATACAATATTAATTAAATATATAGTATAGTCAATATATATATATATATATATATATATATATATATATATATTAAAACATTATCAGTTTATAATCCTAACAAATATTATCAGTATATTTTCAAAGTATGTGTTTTGAATATATACCAATAAATCAGTTATTTATATTTTAAAATAAGCAATTTATTTTAACATTTAAATATTTTTTGCTGTAAAAATATAGATTTCGTTTTACAAATATTATAATTAATGTATATTATTACCAAATAGTTCACCCAGACCATTAGAGATAATTTTTGTATCCATAAAATAAAGCGTACTTTACTCAAATGACTTAGATTTAGTCGAGAATAAGAATAATGATGACACTGCTACCAATAATATTGTTTTAAAACATATAGGTATTCAAATAATTAAGTATACAAAAAGACAAAAACAAATCATATCAACTTATTAAATCATATCTACATAAAAATATTATACGAAAAAAATGTTATGTATTTATGTATTTTTTATAGTTATTAAATTTACACTCAATAACTACGTGATATTAACTGTTTATACTTTTTTATTAATACATTTATTAAAGTTTTATTAAACACAGTCATATATATATATAAAACAATATATAAACAGAATTCTTTTTTTTTTCACATTTTAAAATATCAATTTTATTCTTTAAATATAATAATTTATTAAATCTTTAAAGACCGATATTTTTACAAACTTTTTATAAAATTGGCTATTTCTGCTTCTTCTCTTATTCTTTATTTATCAATGGTTATTCTTTCATCTATTTGATATATTTCACTTTATTTTTAATAAATATAAATTTAGTTTATATCTATAACAATATATAAAGGGAATTCTCCTTTTTGTATCCACATTTCAAAATACCAAATTTACCCTTAAAATATAATAATTTATTAAATTTTTAAAAGTTGATTGTTACTTTTACAAGCTTTATATAAAATCGGTTATCTCTGCTTCTTCTATTCTTATATATTTATCAATGGTTATTCTTTCATCTGTCTAATATATTTCACTTTAATTTTAATAAATACAATTTTAGTTTATATATTAACTTAGTTGTAAGGCCCAATTTATTTCTCTACCCTAATGTTTAAGGGTTGACCTTAATCTGTTGGGCCTAAAAGCAGGCCCATAGGATGCTAAGTCCCTAAAGCTGCTAGGGTTTCCCTTTCAGCCTCACTCTTGCAAACTGAACCTAAGCGCGACCTCTCTTCCGTTTTAGATCTCTGCTAGGGTTAGCCGTCATCTATTTCCAAGAGAACTCTGACTCTTCCACTCCGACTCTTCCACTCCATGTAAGTTGCTTTTGAACTCGTAACGGTCTTCCCTTAGCTCTATTTTGGCGTCTATAACAATATATAAAGGGAATTCTCCTTTTTGTATCCACATTTCAAAATACCAAATTTACCCTTAAAATATAATAATTTATTAAATTTTTAAAAGTTGATTGTTACTTTTACAAGCTTTATATAAAATCGGTTATCTCTGCTTCTTCTATTCTTATATATTTATCAATGGTTATTCTTTCATCTGTCTAATATATTTCACTTTAATTTTAATAAATACAATTTTAGTTTATATATTAACTTAGTTGTAAGGCCCAATTTATTTCTCTACCCTAATGTTTAAGGGTTGACCTTAATCTGTTGGGCCTAAAAGCAGGCCCATAGGATGCTAAGTCCCTAAAGCTGCTAGGGTTTCCCTTTCAGCCTCACTCTTGCAAACTGAACCTAAGCGCGACCTCTCTTCCGTTTTAGATCTCTGCTAGGGTTAGCCGTCATCTATTTCCAAGAGAACTCTGACTCTTCCACTCCGACTCTTCCACTCCATGTAAGTTGCTTTTGAACTCGTAACGGTCTTCCCTTAGCTCTATTTTGGCGTTCTCTTGAGACTCATCTCAATAACCCGTTCTGCTCTATCTCTTTGTTCCTTTTTCTAGCCACTTGTTTTGCTCCTAGAGCGACTGCGTTCTTACGTTCTCTGTCGAGGTTGCGTCGGGAAAGTCTACTAGCTAATTTCCAAGTAAGGGAAGCTAGAAACCTTCTATTTGGTGCGATTTGGTGTCGTTTTGTCTTCGTTCTGTGATTTCTAAGCTTGTATGCTATTGTGGATATATGTACTGGTTGATTCTATTGTTTGGGTATGGAAATCTGGCTGTTACAGGATGAACAGTGGTCGAGACCTGTTATTCTTGCCCAAGTGACCCTATCTCGCCTAGGCGAGACTTGCAGTGGACAAACCCTAGCTCGCGCTCGAGCTCTCGCTCAGGTGGAGGGTCTTAGTTTGAGCGAGGCACCATCTCGCCAGGCGAGACACGCTCGCCTAAGCGAGAACGCGTGGGAGCTCGAGGTGTGTCGCTGCAATTCAGCCTAAGCGAGGGACCTCACCTTTGAGCGAGGAGTGGGCTCGCTCAGGCGAGGGAGGACTCGCCTAAGCGAGTGCGCGAGAACCTTCCAAGGCCTCTGTCGCGATCTCGCCTAAGCGAGAGCCTGCCGATTAAACGAGGGAACTCCTCTCGCCTGAGCGAGGGCTTGTGGCTTAAGCGAGATGCATTGTGGGCCTTGCTATTTCTTCACTTGAATGTTATATATATTGTTTGGTTGATTGATTGGTGTGTTTTAAGTATGAAGTATGAGAAATAGCATGGAATATATGTGGTATGGGTTGAATTGATATATATTGATGTGGTCTTAGCATGTAAAGTGAATGAGATGGACGTTGTTGAAATGGCAATGGTATTGGTATGAGATGAGACTCTATACTCATGAAATTGGTGAATGAGGTGGTGTAAGACCCGTAAAATTTAAATAAGTAAATAAATAATTATGTAATAAATACGGGTAGTGGAGCCTTTATGACACTTAAAGTTAAGGTTTATGACGTGGAAAAGTACTAGCTCAAGGGGTTGAGAGTACTTTATTGGATTTAGAGGACTTGGGTTCAAATCATATGCATGCCATTTAGGTGTTATTTTTAAATATTTAATTTTAGTAATAATATGTTTCTCCTGAAGAGGGATAATATAATCTCATACTTATAGAAATTATCAAGAAACATGAATTGGTTTGATGGTTACACATGGATTTGGCATTGGCATGGTTAGGGGTTCAATCCATGTTAGAACCAAATTAAACTTTCTTTTTTGCCAAATTTATTTTTGGTATGAAATTGAAGGGACAAAAGAACCCTAGCTGTGTGAGAGAAACTAAGGAGGCTGAGAAAAGAAGTGTAAAATAGCCATTGAGAGTGAATTAGAGAACAATTTCAGAAGATTAGAAGCAAGTTGGAAGGAGTCAAGGGCTGGACTTTTGGTGCACAAAGACTTGAATAAATTCCAAGAATTTAGCAAAGAAACCAGGTTAGGGAAGCTGGACCATGTTTATTTATGTTTTTGAATAATTACATGAATTATAGCATGATTGTGTATGCTCTTTGCCGTATATTATTTTTGGATTTTGTGTTTTTGGAAAATTCCCAGAGACCGCCTGGCGGATGACGAACTGCCGCTAGGCGACGCATATGCTTGTGTGTGTTTTTCTAGGTTTCAAGTGGAACCACCCAGTGGCACAAACTGGACCGCCAGGTGGTGCTTGCTGTTCAACCAAATTCTGGGTTTTCTGGATGAAGGGCCTGGCGGTGGTGATTGACCCGCCAGGCGACACGAGCTTTTGGTTCAATTTTAATGTTCTGGGTGTGTGGGGATGATTCTAATCGGGGAAAAAAGGTTTTTCTCACTATGTGAGAATGATTACTAGTTGTATTCCATTGAATCATACATGGTTGGTGGTTAAATTGGAAGAGAACCTCATGGACATCATGTTAGGGTTTGTGAAATTGGGAATTCAGAGATGGACTAAATTGAATGTGTAATATTAATGGAATTTCGTCGATTAAAAGTTTTAAGGGATGAATTGTGATCCTAAATCTTTTAGTGGTGAGTATTGAGTTGAAATCTAAGGAAATCGGGATGGTTGGGCTGGTTGAGATTCGCAGGCGTAAGGGAAGAGCTGCAAAATTGCTGGAATTGCAGGAATCGCTTGGCGGCACTCATTTGGCCGCCAGGTGCCATACCAGTGATGTATGGTGATCTGATTCACGAAAAACGCTGTTTTTCATATTTTTCGAGGAACAGGAACCGCTCGGTGGTAGTATAGTCCCGCCAGGCGCCACCTTCCTCATTTTTGGGCTCTAGGCGCCACCATTTTTTCTAGTTTGCGCAGTTTTCGTAAAACTGCATTTCCCGGTTCGTTAACCGTCTGATTTAGGTGAAATTTTGACATGTAGTCCACAACATGTATTTCTTCAATTTGAACGGTGGAGATTTGATTTGGATCTCAGCAGGTAGAGGTATACGTTACTCAATATTGCTGATTTTGGAGTATTTAAAATACATGAATAAGCTCTTGATAATTTCAAGTAACTTCTAATGAAGCATGGTTGGATTATGTGGTAAGTCTCTATCAATTTTAATGTCCCTTTGGGTTAGTCACATGTGGAGAATTGGTTATTGGTGAATGCATGTGTGTCAACATTAATTTGCATGGGTGCCTAGGATCATGTGCTTAAATTGTTAGAATGATGTTGCTTATACTTGTTTGAGCATGTGTTATTCATAAGTTAGAATTGAATGCTAGCATGGGTTTAAAGGGGGATAATGTATATCAAATGGGAATGGATTGATTTTACTTTGTTCTGGGTGCTTAAAAACTAATTTTGCGCAAGTAATGGTGTAACATCTGGCGATGGTGTTTGACTGCCAAGTGATGGCTACAAAACCAGTAAAGAATTGAAGCGTGTTGCACCTGACGATAAGTGTTGTCCCGCCAGGCGATGCTTGTGGAAACAGTAGCATCAAAGGCACTTGGCGCTTGGTAGCACGTGTCCCCCGCCAGGCGGTCTGGAAGCCTTTGAGCTTGGCGACTCGTGTGGAGCACCAAGCGATTTTTGATGAAGCAGACACTGTGCGTAGTCTACGAGACTTTGGGCGATATCTAAAGGGACAGATGCTGGAGTATTCCTGGAGTTGTGGCTCAGGATGGAAGGTAATACGAGCATTCTTTGAGTTGTGGCTCGGAATAGCGAGTGTTCCTGCATGTGTTCTACAAGTGGTGGCTTGTAGGTTGGACAACAACGATAGCTTGAGATTATCAACCAAAGACGTAGAAGATGGATTACATGGTGGTGGCCATGTGTGATGAGACCAAAGGATGGAGTTCCTTTAATATGTGTCTTTTGGTTATATAAATTGTTGCATATGTTTATATTCCTTTAGCTCACCCTATCTGCGTGTGTTTGGCGATGATCGTGTACGCGGTACACGGGAGCAGATGATGTTGCAGGTGGTACTGGTGGGGCGTAGAGCCGGAGCGTGGGCTAGTTGGGAAACTTTATGGTAGCATTTTATCATTTTTTATGAATTTTAAGGATTTTCTTGTAATTATTTGAACTATAGAACTTGGCTTTATAATGAGATTGAGTTGATAATGTATTATGTTTAATAAATATTTGGATTGGATTTGGTTTTATCAGTGTAATAAAGTTTTAAATTCCCACGGTTTTTGGGAAACGATTGAAAATAAATGAAGTATTATTATTATGTTTTTGTTTTATTATTTAAATTCGTAATATCCAAACGGGATGTTACATTTGGTATCAGAGCAATGGTTTTCAAAAGATTTTTGGGGTCTATGGGGAGTGAGCTTATCGTGTTCTGCTTATGAGTCAGTGTGTTAATTCTTTTGTGTTAAGCCTTTTGCTTGCATAGTCATGACTTAAGTTGTGTGGTTTAATCCAACTGAAATGTGGCGTGCCCAAGCTTTGGCAAACAAAAGAAGGAGGGATAATACTGGGGCTGATGAGATTGGACATGCGATTCATTGGATGGTGGACGCGATGCAGCCTAATGCAGCACAACCCAGAATCAGAGTCGCACCTACTCATCCCGTGACTATGGAAGATTTCATGAGGCATAGGCCAGCTAAGTTCACTAGCAAGGCCACCCTGGACGAGGCAGATGCATGGCTGAGGGAGTGTGAGAAGATATGTCAAGCGATCGGGTGCACTGATGCACAGAAGTTGACCTTTGTCACATTCCTTCTTGTGGCAGACGCTAAGTACTGGTGAGTGGGGATGCAACAGCTGATGTAGACTCGTGAAGAGCAGGTGACTTGGACTAATTTCAGGGCACAATTCTTGGAGAAATACTTTCCTGACGACGCCAGATATGAGAGGGAAGCAAAATCTCTTACTTTGCAGCAGGGGACTATGACGGTGCAGGCCTATACTAAAAAGTTTTCGAGTACTTGGCGAGGTTCTACTCGCAGGCTGTCACAAAAGAATGGCGTTGTAGAAAATTTGAGGGCGGTCTAAACCATGAGTTGCATCGATTCCTCGTACCTCTAAGGATCCGAGAGTTCCCTGTTTTGGTGGAACAGGTAAAAATGGTGGAACAACTGGAGAAGGGTCCAAGTCAGGTCATGAGGGCACATCCTAATAACAGTAGCATCAATGAGAAACGACAAGAGAAACCCTACACCAAACCTCAACATGAAGGACGAGGGACAGTGAAATGTTTCGAGTGCGGGGGAGACCATTTTCGGCGAGTTTGTCCAGAACTTTCAGGAGTAAAGTTGAAAGAGAAGAAGTGTTACAATTGTCGCAAGCCAAGTCATTACGCGAAATCTTGCCCTGAACGAGAGGGAGTTTGAAGTGCCACGATAACATTGAGGTAAAGTCTGAATTGTTTGTTTTTGGAGTAGTGAAACATGTTATTCTAGTTTGTATGATGCATGCTTGAAACTCTTTCATACCTTTAAAACTAGGTTGTACTTTTACTCATAAGACTAGGGAGAGTCGAGTAAAAGGAGTTGCTATTTTACCCTTAGGACTTGGAGAGTCGGGTAAAATGGAATTTTGGGTTACTGTAAGACTTTGACCTAAGCTTAGTGGCAATGTCCTTGCTGGGTTTTATTGAGCAGGCAAGGAATGTTGCTTGTGAGGCTTAGGAAAAGTTATGCTCTTACCGGGTTTTGGTGAACAGTTAAGGGTGGGACTTTTGTTGGGTTTTGTTGAATAGACAAGAGTTGTATTTGTGGGGACTCAAGAGAAGCAACACTTTTACCGGGTTTTGTTGAACAAGTAAGTGGTAGGCTTTTGCCGGGTTTTGATGAGCAGAAAAGGGTGGTTGTTGTGATTCTCAGGAAAAGCAACGTCCTTACCAGATTTTGGTGAACAGGTAAGGGTGATACTCTTGCTGGGTTTTGGTAAGCAGGCAAAAGTTGTTGCTTATGGTTCTTAATGGAAACAACGCTCTTACCGGGTTTTGGTGAGCAGGTAAGGGTGGTACTCTTACTGGGTTTTGGTGAACAAGTAAGGGTTGGGCTCTTGTTGGGTTTTGTTGAACAGACAAGAGTCGTGTTTGTGAGACTTAGGAGAAGCAACGCTCCTACCGGGTTTTGGTGAGCAGGTAAGAGGTGGACTCTTGCTGGGTTTTGGTGAGTAGGCAAGGATTGTTGTTTGTGAGTCTCAAGGTAGGCAACGCTCTTACCGGGTTTTGGTGAGCAGGTAAGGGTGATACTCTTGCTGGGTTTTTATGAGCAGGCAAGAGGTTTTGCTTATTGGTCTTAGTAAAGGCAGCGCTCTTACCAGGTTTTGGTGAGCAGGTAAGAGTGGCACTCTTGTTGGGTTTTGGTGAGCAGGCAAGGGTAATTGCTTATAAGACCTAAGAAAAGTAATGCTCTTATTGGGTTTTGGCGAGCAGGTAAGAGGTATTACTTGTCCTTCCCGAGGCGTTGGTGCACAAGGGGAGAGGTTCCTTCCAAGAAGCATTGGTGCGCAGGGAAAGGAACTTGTGAATTGGAAGTATTAAGAATAGAAAATGTCTTGGTAGGGTGATGAAGGTGCACACTCATGACTATATCTGAGATAGTTTCCTTTCTTAATTCTAAAGGTTTTGGTAAAAAGGGAGAAAAGTGATAGGTTGAGTTTGTCTCCTATGCCTTTCTTATTAGGTTTGCGTTTGTTTTGTGATATGTGTGTGTTATCTGTAGTGGTTAACTACAGAATCAAGGCCAAACTTGATATGTTGTTTTGCAAGGGTTGAGTAGGACCTTTGAGAAAATATTTTGATCAAAGATGCGAGTACGCATAAGGAAAAGTGGGGAAATGTATGAGGTGAATTCTAAAAAAAAAGGTAGAGACCAGGAAGGGAGAATTTCAAGATAAAGGGAGTTGAGGCAGTTCTATTTGCATTTTTTATGGGTGACCTCAATTTTTGAGGACGAAAATTTTTTAAGGTGGGGAGAATGTAAGACCTGTAAAATTTAAATAAGTAAATAAATAATTATGTAATAAATACGGGTAGTGGAGCCTTTATGGCACTTAAAGTTAAGGTTTATGACATGGAAAAGTACTAGCTCAAGGGGTTGAGAGTACTTTATTGGATTGAGAGGACTTGAGTTCAAATCATATGCATGCTATTTAAGTGTTATTTTAAATATTTAATTTTAGTAATATGTTTCTCGTGAAGAGGGATAATATAATCTCATACTTATAGAAATTATCAAGAAACATGAATTGGTTTGATGGTTACATATGGATTTGGCATTGACATGGTTAGGGGTTCGATCCTTGCTAGAACCAAATTAAACTTTCTTTTTTGCCAAATTTATTTTTTGTATGAAATTGAAGGGACAAAAGAACCCTATAGCTGTGTGAGAGAAACTAAGGAGGCTGAGAAAAGAAATGTAAAACAGCCATTGAGAGTGAATTAGAGAACAATTTTAGAAGATTAGAAGCAAGTTGGAAGGAGTCAAGGGCTGGACTTTTGGTGCCCAAAGACTTGAATAAATTCCAAGAATTTGGCAAAGAAACCAGGTTAGGGAAGCTGGATCACGTTTATTTATGTTTTTGAATAATTACATGAATTATAGCATGATTGTGTATGCTCTTTACCGTATATTATTTTTGGATTTTGTGTTTTTGGAAAATTCCCAGAGACCGCCTGGCGGGCGACGAACTGCCGCTAGGCGACGCATATGCTTGTGTGTGTTTTTCTAGGTTTCAAGTGGAACCACCCAGTGGCACAAACTGGACCGCCAGGTGGTGCTTGCTGTTCAACCAAATTCTGGGTTTTCTAGATGAAGGGCCTGGCGGTGGTGATTGACCCGCCAGGCGACGCGAGCTTTTGGTTCGATTTTAATGTTCTGGGTGTGTGGGGATGATTCTAATCGGGGGAAAGAGGTTGTTCTCACTATGTGAGAATGATTACTAGTTGTATTCCAATGAATCATACATGGTTGGTGGTTAAATTGGAAGAGAACCTCATGGACATCGTGTTAGGGTTTGTGAAATTAGGAATTTAGAGATGGACTAAATTGAATGTATAATATTAATGGAATTTCGTCGATTAAAAGTTTTAAGGGATGAATTGTGATCCTAAATCTTTCAATGGTGAGTATTGAGTTGAAATTGAAGGAAATCGGGATGGTTGGGCTGGTTGAGATTCGCAGGCGTAAGGGAAGAGCTGCAAAATTCCTGGAACTGTAGGAACCGCCTAACGGCACCCATTTGGCCGCCAGGCGCCGTACCAGTGATGTGTGGTGATCTGATTCATGAAAAATGTTATTTTTCGTAGTTTTCGCGGAACAGGAACCGCTCGGTGGTAGTATAGTCCCGCCAGGCGCCACTTTTCTCATTTTTGGGCGCTAGGCGCCACCATTTTTTTTGGTTTGCACAGTTTTTGTAAAACTACATTTACCGGTTCGTTAACCGTCCGATTTAGGTGAAATTTAGACATGTGTTCCACAACATGTAGTTCCCCAGTTTGAACGGTGGAGCTTTGATTTGGAGGTCAGCAGCTAGAGGTATACGTTACTTAATATTGCTGATTTTGGAGTATTTAAAATACATGAATAAGCTCTGGATAATTTCAAGTAACTTCTAATGAAGCATGATTGGATTATGTGGTAAGTCTCTATCAATTTGAATGTCCCTTTGGGTTAGTCACATGTGGAGAATTGGTTATTGGTGAATGCATGTGTGTCAACATTAATTTGCATTGGTGCCTAGGATCATGTGCTTAAATTGTTAGAATGATGTTTCTTATACTTGTTTGAGCATGCGTTATTCATAAGTTAGAATTGAATGCTAGCATGGGTTTAAAGGGGGAGAATGTATATGAAATGGGAATGGATTGATTTTACTTTGTTTTGGGTGCTTAAAAACTAATTTTGCGCAAGTACTGGTGTAGCATCTGGCAATGGTGTTTGACCGCCAAGTGATGGCTACAAAACCAGTAGAGAATTGAAGCGTATTGCGCCTGACGATAAGGGTTGTCCCGCCAGGCGATGCTTGTGGAAACAGTAGCATTAGAGGCACTTGGCGCCTGGCAGCACGTGTCCCCCGCCAGGCGGTCTGGAAGCCTTTGAGCTTGGAGACTCGTGTGGAGCACCAAGCGATTTTTGATGAAGCAGACACTGTGTTTTGCTTCCGTTGGATTTGCGTGGTCTACGAGACTTTGGGCGATATCTCAAGGGTCAGATGTTGGAGTGTTCCTGGAGTTGTGGCTCAGGATGGAGGGTAATATGAGCATTCTTTAAGTTGTGGCTTGGAATAACAAGTGTTCCCGCATGTGTTCTACAAGTGGTGGCTTGTAGGTTGGACAACAACGATAGCTTGAGATT
This sequence comes from Vigna unguiculata, assembly GCF_037176805.1. NCBI lineage: Eukaryota > Viridiplantae > Streptophyta > Magnoliopsida > Fabales > Fabaceae > Vigna > Vigna unguiculata. Next base: position 8,690,732 of record NC_140802.1, read on the forward strand.
ATCAACGAAAGACGTAGAACATGGATTACATGGTGGTGGCCATGTGTGATGAGACCAAAGGATGGAGTTCCTTTAATATGTGTCTTTTGGTTATATAAATTGTTGCATATGTTTATATTCCTTTAGCTCACCCTATTTGCGTGTGTTTGACGATGATCGTGTACGCGGTACACGGGAGCAGATGATGTTGCAGGTGGTACTGGTGGAGCGTAGAGCTGGAGCGTGGGCTAGTTGGGAAACTTTATGGCATCATTTTATCATTTTTTTATGAATTTTAAGGATTTTCTTGTAATTATTTGAACTATAGAACTTGTCTTTGTAATGAGACTGAGTTGATAATGTATTATGTTTAATAAATATTTGGTTTGGATTTGGTTTTATTAATGTAATAAAGTTTTAAATTCCCACAGTTTTTGGGAAATAATTTAAAATAAATGAAGTATTATTATTATGTTTTTGTTTTATTATTTAAATTCGTAATATCCAGATGGGATGTTACAGGTGGTATGGTACAACATGGAATATGAATGGGAATTTGGTTTCAAATGTGGACACGAGGTTCGAATGCATGATTATTGTTACTTGATTGTATGAATGTATCTAGTATGAGTCAGTGCATAATTCCTTGGAGTTTCTAGGTGAGACTTCAGGGTCGTGCTTCAGTGGTCGAGACGTAATTCCATGGCTCTTGATAGTGGGTGATCATGGTGGTGCCCCATCTATATAACTTGGTAAGGATTGCATCCTGACACTCTAAGGAGTCAGTTAGTCTCACTTAGAGCGGACTAACTCATGTGCTGAGAGTAGCAGGAGGCCTGAAACTCATTAAGGGCCAACCTTGTGTGTGAGGGAATTGATTCATTGTAACACTTAGCTCGGGGGTGAGCAGCTCGGGGGTGAGCAGAGGTATCCACCACAAGTACAAGCATCTGTTGAATCCGACCAGGTTATATGTATCTGGATGAGTCGAGTCGAGTCTTAGTGTATTGCTTTGAAAAGTCATAACATGATTAGATGATATATGTGTATTGGATTGTGGCGATGTATCTGATTGCATGATAAATATATTTTGGGCTCTAGCTTACCCTTCTGTTGTTGTGTGTTCTGCTGTGTGGGTTTCTCTTTTGCGATGATCATCAACTTGTTGATGTGAGCAGATGCGAGGAACACCCGTGGTCAACCGGGAGGTGATGGTTTGCTGCTTAGTCGACTGGACTTGAGCTTCTACTTTATGTCTTTTGCTAGGGCTATGGCCCATGTATTATTTGTTTGTACTGTGTTTCCTGTTACTTTAGACCTCGTATTTTATCTTGTTTGACATCGTGGTATGCCCTGACGTTTCCTTTTTCATAACTCTTGGATATCTTTAAGGAGTGAATTCCTACTCCGCATCTCTACTCATTATCATTTCGTGTGACGTGTCACTGAAGTAAGTTTATTTATAAAAAATGGGACGTTACATCAGTAACATTACAACAATATTATCACCTACTAATATAATATCACGCATATTTAAAAAATGCATACACAGGCGCTATTGTCCTATGTTTACCCTAGTATATATATATACATAATATATATATATATATATATATATATATATATATATATATCAATTAAATCAGTTTTAGTATGTTAGCATTTTCGTGATTTATATATATATATATATATATATATATATATATATATATATATATATATATATATATATCAATTAAATCAGTTTTAGTATGTTAGCATTTTCGTGATTTTGAAAATATAACAGATATACAAAATATTCTATACGGAGAAATTTTTCTTTTAGCTTATTAATGTATATAACAAAATATTAACCATATGTATATTTTAATTTTCTAAATTTAAACAATAATTAAATATATTTTGATCTATATATAAATATTTATTTTAATATAAAAGATTTCCCAAAATCTATAATTTAAATAATATTAAATAAATGTTCTGAACATAATATTTACAAACTATTTTTTAAATATGATAGATAGTCAAAACGCAACATTCATTATACATACTAGTGTAAACACAGGCGCTATCGCACCTGTGTGTACGCATTTTTTGAATTATATTAATAATTGATGATATTGTAATGTTATTAATTTAATAAACAAAATAAAAGTATATTTATAAAAAATAAAATAAAATGTACGGAGAAAATAAGAGAAAAATAACTGTTGATGAATAGTAAGAGAAAAAAAGAAAAAGGAAATAAGTAAATAATTTTATAAAAACTTGTAAAAGTAACCGCTAATTTTTAAAAATTTAATAAATAATTAAATTATAAAGGGTAAAGTTGGAATTATGAAATGTGGACACAAAAGAGGGAATCCCCTTTATATATAGTTATAGATATTCATTATATCAGTAAATAATACATAAATTATTAATATCTTTATATTAAAATATATTTTACTAATAGATATTTCTTATAGTAGAAAATAATAAATAAATTATTAATACTTTTTACTAAAATATATTTTATTACTAAATATTTTCTTTTAAAAGTAAGAAAATGTAGCAATTCTTTTTTCTATAAATTCATATTTAGCTTTCATGAGACATTGCAAGTGAGATCTCATTTTGCATACAAATTTGAGATTTTGGGTGAGGATTTAGAGAAGAGTTATGGGGAAATTTGAAATAAAAATTATTGGAGTTATAATGACAGTTATGATTCTAACAAGTTTTGCTGAAGCTAATTTTTGGTGCAATGTGAAGTGTAAAATAAAATGTGAAGAACAACCATTTCCTGAAGTATATGATAAATGTATGAGGGATTGTAAATCAAGCTGTAGTAAAATATCCTCTCATCCTGTTTACAATTGTATTACTGGTTGTCACCTAATGAAGTCCATTGCCACAAAGAATGGTAAGTATTCTAAAATTATTTTCTTCTTTTCATGATTTTATGTATTTTTTTCTCTATATTTGATTTCATTCTTTTTTTATTTTGATCATTGACTTTGTTTGCTTTTGATTTTGACCATTGACTTTATTTTCTTGTAGGTGTTAATGATCTTGTGGACAATGTGATGAATTCTTGCATCCAAGAGTGTAAGGAAAGGTTGTAATTAATTTGTAGCAATAATTTTTGAACACAAAAATGTTAAAGGAAATAATATTCCTATTTAATTATTAGAAATACATCTTAATCAATAAATAATATTTGTTATCTATTTTCATACTTTTTCTTCCTACTATTTTCTTTCATTTTTTTATATCTTCCTTTTAATTGTTGAAAACTCGGGTATTAATTAATAAATTCTTTTTTTAAGAAAATGTTACAATCAAATTCCATAAAAGAAGATAACTAGAAAAAAGGTTTGTAAGAGAAAGTACTATTTATATTTAAATTCTGAAGATGTGAATTACAGATGGGAATATAAACTGGGTGATTAAAATTAGAATAAGTTTAAAAATATTTAATTGTTTTATATTTTCAAATACATATGAATAAATCAATGAATAATATTATAACGGAACTAATTAAATTGCAAAAATTTATTTCTGCTTATAATTTAATTATTGCAACTACATTTCTTATAACGGAATAAATTCTACTTGAAAGATATAAAAATTGTTTTAAATAGATTTTTTTCTCATGATAAACTTTCAAATACGGTGATGGTAGAGATGTAGAGACGCCACATGTATATTCCATCTTTAAATTTTAAATAACTCTCAGATCATTTATAACAATATAAAAAGGATTTTCTTTTTGTGTCCATATTTTAAAATATTAATTTTATTCTTTAAATATAATAATTTATTAAATTTTTAAAAATTGACTGTTACTTCTACGAGCTTCTTATACAATCAAATATTTTTGTTTTTTTTCTTTTTCTTTAATTATCAATGATTATTCTTTTATAAATCCTAAACCCTAAACCCTACATCATAAACCCTAAATACACAGACGTGATAGCGCCTATATTTATGCTAGTATATGAAAAAGAAGATGACTATGTGACAAGATCCTTTTCCAGTTAAAAAACAAATTAATATTTTATATCATGTGAAATTTAAAAAACAAATAATACACTTTCTCACATAATAATTATATATTTGTACATTAATATAATCAACGGATATAAGTATTTAATAAATTTAATTTTTTCAATAGATAACTGTATTTAATTGGATGGTAATGTAACTGATAAGTGGTTCACATTCGTATTATTTTGTTATATCATTTTACTTTTGCTTAGTTGTCATTATATTATATGTCATACGTCATTTTCCTTTTTTATTATTTTAAAATTTAACTATTTAACTATTTATAAGTTTATAATTTATTATTTTATAATTTTTAAATTTTTAAATTTTATAAATTTATAATTATATAATTGTATATTTTAATAATTTTAATATTTTAATTACAAATTATATAATTATAATAGGTTGTCGTCACATGCCATCTCTATTTATTATTTTATTATTTAAAATTTTGTAATTTATTGATTTTATAATTTTATAATTGTATAATTTAATATTTTTAATATTTTAATTAAAATTTTATAATTATGATTTTATGCTTTTAATTGAAAATTGAAAATATATCATAATTTTATATTTTATCCTAAAAAACATAACATCACACAAATTTTATACCAATTTTATATTTTGTTTATTAGAATGAAATATAAAATTAAGATATAAGACGTGAAACTTCTCCTTCCAAGCACACTCTATTGCATAAATAAACTCTATACTATACAAAATCTTTACAACACAATGGTTTTCTCCAATCACCATTGTATCCTCTCCCTAATCACCATTTCATCGTCTTGCTTTTTCTTACTTCTTTATTTGATTTCTTTATCTTCGGTACCTCCATCTCTTTTTCTATTCTTCTTTCTATTCCAATTTTTATCACCAATATCTTATTATTTTCAAAATCAAATGGTACCACAGCAAAAATGAGGAATTAAGAAACATTTTGGACCGAACAATTATTTCTTTTGAGTAAGTTCATTTTTTGCCTTTTTTTTTCGAAACAATATGTTTTTCTCTTGTATGTGGCTTTTCTATGCTATAGGCATATCTTTATGATAATAAATTCATGCTCTAATTGTTTATCAAACTCTCTTTGTGTAGATAGAGCTATTTTAGCTTTTGAAGTTGTGTAGGGGAAGAACAATATTAGGAATCTACTTTAAGATAAGGGAAGCTAATTATTTAGAAGGTTTTAATTTTCTTAATATATTGAGTCTTGGTTTTGAAATTTAATTTGGGGTATTCATAATTTGATTGTTTCCTAAATAGGTGAGAGGTGACAAATTTATATTAGAAAATTATGATAAAGAGTAGAAGAATTGATTTTTTTTTACAAAAGGAATGTTTGTGATGAAGATGAAAAAAATTCTAAACTTGAAAAACTTCACTATAATCCAAAAATTGAAGAAAATAAAAAACAACTCTCTAAAGTTCCTAGAGTTGCATATAATGAATTTGAAAATGTTTTAGATTGTGATCCGCATAAACGTCCTGAAATTTGGCAATACCCACCAAATCAAATTGATAAGGTACGAATGACTTATCTAAAATGGGATCCATATCAAATGCATCTAGAGAACTATTCGTTGTCTAGTAAAGATGGTTATCCAAGAAGATACCAATACACATGATTTAGCTTATTTCCTTCATGGTTAGAGTATTTGGTATTCACTAGTAAAAGATGTTCGATATTGTTTATCATGCTATCTTTTTAGTAAAAAAACCAAGCAGACGACCTGACTCAAATGTTTTCATTGTTACATGTAATTGAGTTGATTTTCATTGAATTCTAATTGGCATTGTGTTGATTGTCATCAACATATTTTATCTTTTTTTGAGTGTTTTTTTTATAGGTTTTAAAATTTTTTCTAGCAAGGACTATGATAGTTTATATTGCAAGGGATATTACAACAAACTTCATTTCTGATTCAATTATTCAAGTCTTTAAAAGTTACCTATAGTAACTTTTGCTTTTTTTTTTAATATGTGATTGTTGATAATAAATTTTATGTTACACTTTCATATATATTATTATCATATTTTTTTGGATTCTATTATCATATGTGCTTGTTTTGAATAGAGAAAATAATGTGAGGAAATAAATTTTTTTAATATAAAAAAAATAATTATATATAAAAAATATAATTTGGACCCCTAAAATTTTGGTCCAAGTTCCACCACTGCCAACACACCCTCTCATCGAAATATATACATCTCGAGCTTCATACTAGACATCAGACCTTAAGACATTCATGGGTGGTTCGATAGTAGTCCGATAGTGGGTGGAACAACATGTCTAACAAATGTTAGAAAATGATTACTCAAATAATACTAATAATAATACAAATATAAAATGATATAATAATAATTATTAAATCAATAGTAATACTTAAACATATATATAAATCAATGAATATTAATAAGAGATCAACAATTATAATAACAATAATAAATAAAAATAAACAAGGAAAGGAGTAGAAATATCCTGGGTTGAGGCACGCATAGCGCTATCCTTAGAGAGAAAATGCCCATACTGCACAGGACTAAACAAATACACAATCATATGTGTTTCAAATCAAATGTGTTTCTCTCCCAAGATACAACAACCCGTCAAATCGATCGAGTGCAGCGAAGGATCTCCGAACCTTATGAACACCACTGTCTTAAAGATAATATAGAGAAGAAAAGAAGAACACTTTTTAAAGAACTCTATTGTTTATTGTTTTTGTTGTTTTTTTCCCCATGCACCTAGGTGGTATTTATAGGTAGCAAAAGGAGACAAACGAGTAAAGTGTAATAAGAATATAGTCATTAGCCATAAAACACATTAACCCATAGATTAGAGGTTTATAAAAACTTCAGTAACAGTAGAATTTTTATTTTAATTATTTATTTTTTTAAATTATATTAAAATATTTCTAACAATCCCCACATAATTTAAAAAATAAAACAAAAATATATTATCTTTTAAAACAAAATATTGTAGTTCAATGTAAGGAACCTTCCGGGTCTGACCCTTACACCTAGTGCTTATAAACTTCCACCGAGAAAATGCAGAGACTTGATTGTCTTGAACTACATCCCCTGTGGTCGAGTTTTAGTAAATAAAACATACAATATCAGTGTTCATTATAGGTTCTAATCAGTGGGTACACGTTACGGCCTTGTGCATGTATCTTGTTTCATGAGTTTCACTTAGAGACTTGTCCATGTCTCACAATGGCGGCCCCACCATCACACTCACTAGGTAAACCCTCCCTCAAAGGGTGGTTTGTGACTCACACCCCTATAATAATTGTCATTGGGTTTATTAAGAGGTATTTTATTAAATAATGCACATACCTCAACCATTGGGTTTATTAAGAGGTATTTTATAAAATAATATATAAGCATAACAATGCATATACCTCAACATAAATTATTGCCACAATTTATAGTACACCTCGCCATAGGAATGAGACATAAAATTTAATCAAATTATTTGGTGTACTTTAGTCAACAACAACTTCGTTGTTACCCATTGAACTCCATTCCATGAGATTGCCATTCATGTGGAGATGGGTGTCCATTGTTACAACTAATTTATGGGCTATAGTCTCATTCACCTCGACGAATCAAATACTTGTTGTTGATGCATCAACCCTTTGATAAGTAGATCTATAATATTTCTTTTTGACCTGACAAAGTCAAGAGAGATAACCATGAGTACTTAAGTTTGTAATACATTTGTCTCTCATTCTCATATGTCAAATTTTCATTGACATTTTTATTATAAACTTTAAATATAAAAATTTGATTGTCAGGATGCATTGGAAAAAAAATAAATAATTTATGTTTGCATAGTATACCATGACAAAACAAATTTTTAACATATTTCCATGATAGGACACCTTCATCCAAGGTTAAAACATAACCATAACCAACAGGTGATCTTGTGTCACTAGAATCAATAACAATTTACATTAATATATCCTTCAATCATCTCAAGAAATTGGACATATTGTCATAACTAGACGAAACACAAATAATATTACACTAGATGACAAATCAGTGAAGTATATATTCATTCACTTTATAATATATATAACCAATATTTTTTTTCTCATTAAAAGGTATATTAACCTTTACAAGACACCCCCACACTTTGAAATATTTTAAATGTGGTTCTCCTTTCTTTCATAACTCATAAAAAGTTTTATCACAATCTTTTGTGTTCAAAATATGGTAAGCAGGATATAAAATTTCATTAATATAATGTTAGGCAAACTAGAACTTGAAGCATAACATTTACCATATCAAATAAAAGCATTTTTTTTCTTTCGCTGCACCATTACATTAACACCATATGAATATGTTGCTTAATGAATTATACCATGAATTTTACATAAAAAACTCATTTATAAAGACATGTATCATCACTTCTTTAATTAATTAATTTTGCACCTCAAAATTTTATAATTTGAATGGTCTCTAACCAAAATTTCTCAACTTCTTAACAATTATAATAATAGCATGTCATAAATCACAACTTAACATTTTGTAATAATCAAAGAAAACTTATAAATATTTTATTAGAAGATAAAGGTACTTAACTCAAACAAATCATCACAAGTATATCATTTACCAACCAAAATACATGTTTAGAAATAATAATCTTATTGCACTTGAAAACCACTTCATAACCTTGTTGAGCACAAGAAAGTTTCTAAATTCAGAAACATGAAAAAATCCTTTTTATTCATAAATCTGATAATTTATTAGTCATTTTTTTTTCATATAAATATCAAGTTTTTTTTTTTTTTTTTTGCAAATGCAAAGTTTAGTTCAAGTGTTTTCCATAACACAGTAGTAATTTTAGTATGACAACTTATTTTATAATTGTTTTCATACAAAACAATTAAAATATATACATGATATAGAACATCTTTATCAATGGTAATAATAGACAATATTAAAGCATAAATTAATATAACAACAAAAACATTAGTTATAGACATCACAAAAAATTATTCAATAAAGAGGAATATCATTTATCCATAATTTTGATTTATTGTTACTAATAGAAATAGAAACAATTATACACATCAATTTTTAGGCTTAGTTGAAACTGATTTAATTATAACCATAAGAAACACATTAGTTCACAAAATATGTTTTCAATCTTCAACTCTATATTGTTTTTAATTTTAGAAATGAATGCAGATGAGTAATCAAACATAGAAATAACAAAAAAAAAATCTCTATAAGAATGTTAGAAAATGATTACTCAAATAATACTAATAATAATATAAATATAAAATGATATAATAATAATTATTAAATCAATAGTAATAATAAAACATATATATAAATCAATGAATATTAATAAGAGATCAACAATTATAATAACAATAATAAATGAGATAACCCCTTATAAAGTGATTTGCAACAAAAAAAACCGATTTATAAAGTGAGATTTGCACTTACTTATATACTATAAAATCGTCTTATTTCTAGCAAAATGTGTGACTCTCGACATAACCCCTTCTTCATCTACCTCTCAAGATCAACGCTCCACTTCGTTTGAGTTTTATGGGTTCCTATCAATGAAATTTGTGAATAGTGAATAAATGTTCTCTAAATGCTTCTCTTCACAACCGAGAACGCAACACCCACTCACTCTTCATTGTGATTTCACAATCAAACACAATTAGACACTCAACACCAAAAGAAAGATTGTTGAGGATATAAAAAACTAGAGACCTTTTCATTTGTTAAGTCTGGGCAAACCTTTTTTTTGGTGTGGCTTAGTGGCTATACGTGAGTAAGTTTTCTATGCTTAAGAATTATACATGAGAATTCATGCCTGGCTTGGTTGAAAGGTGCAGCACATGATTTAGTCTCAAAAGGTATTTAGGAGTAAAACATATATGCTTATTGAAATGTCCATGATGAAAGGTGGGGTTCATGTTTTTTTACATCTTAACTTGTAAGCCATTCAAATACATTTTGGGCGTGGCTTGATTCGGCAGCAACATTTCTATCCATACCCCCCGTTCCATTCTACTCTCATGCTTATTAACACTCCACTTTTCACCACACTTATTTACTATTGATACTTTAAGATACTTTAAGTCACTTTAGGTTTGGTTGTTTTATTTTATCATTTTAGACCACTTTAACTATATTTTTAATTTGGTTGTCTTAATTTTTTTTAAATAATTTTATATATAATTTTGTATTATTTATTTTTAATATTTTTAAAACTACTTTAGATGCACTTCTAATTTCATTATTTCAAGATTTTTAAATCACTTAAAATACACTTCTAATTTGGTTATTCTAATATTTTAAAACCACTTTAGAAGTACTTCTAATTTGGTCATTCACTTTAGATGCACTTTTAATTTGGTTATTCGAAGATTTTAAAACCACCTTAGATGCACTTTTAATTTGGTTATTTCCAAATTTTAAAACTACTTTAGATTTCACTTTTGATTTGGTTATTTTCAAATTCAAAATTACTTTAAATGTACTCCTAATTTGATTATTTTTTAGGATAATGATAGAATACCTCACTTATTTGACCCGATTTTTACCCGCTTACATGGCATGGGTTATTTTATTATTTTTAAATAATACAGTAATTGAAGGCAGCGTCCCAGGGCTTTGTGCGTCATGTGCACGTGCACTGAATTGGAGAAACATTTTAAAAAAATATAGTGCGTTGGTTCGGTTTTCCCTCGTCCTTCTCCTTCCCCGCAATGTTCTTCTTCGACCAGCTTACACAAACACAGAGGTATTTCTTCCCCAAGAGTTTTTTCTTCCCCAAAAGGTTGTTCTTCCATAAAGGTTGTTGTTGTGGGTAGCAGTCGAAGCGGATAGCGAACTTCTCGAGAGTGGTTTGGGTTGTTGGACGCGGCGGGTTCGGTAGAAACTGGTGGGTATCGTTCGGTGCATTGCTTGGGCGCACTCTTGGTGGCGTAGTTCTTGGTTCATTAAAGGCCATCCACACAAGGAACATTTGCCCGGTAGGTTATCATCCAAAACCCCTGTTTGAAGGCGGTTAGTTTCGAAATGGTTATTGGTTGAATGTATGGCTTTGATTCCATTGTAGAATCATTTTTCTTCACTTGAAGTCATTGTTTAATTTGCGGATGTGGTTGAAGATTGTGTATGTGGTTTAATGTGGTTATTTTTTTACTTCATTGCTTCTACATTCTTGATTTGTGGTTGAACAGTTTAGCATCTTCTGCCATGAGAATTCATAACTACAGTGAAACCCCAAAAACAATCCAACACCAAAGCATGCATTTACTGTTATAAGTTTCATTTACTTGATTTAAATTACTAATAGTCATTAATTTAATTTTGTAGCGTTGTTTGCAATATAAATAGTCAAATCTTGAGGATTGTATGGGTTTTCGACCGATAGGTTACATATGCAACATGGTAAGATCCTAAATTACATGTTAATGTTAGTAATTATGTTATAATGTAGAATAATTTAATAGTAGATTATTGTGTTGTTGTAGGCTGTATTGTTTGCAACAAATGTTATGATGTATAATGAAAGGAAGTTGCATGAACAGGTGCAAAGAATCATAATGAATCCCATGTACACGATATTATTCTAATATTTAGTTAAACTTGATATTTTGATAACAATTATATGAAATTGACAAAGTGCATTGTGGAATGCAGGATTGTCTTTTACATGACAGCAATAAAAGAGTTGCGAACAAACGTGTTTGGAAATTAAGTGACTACAATACCTTTTTTTGTAGCTTGCTGGTTGGCATGCAAGACATCCTTAGCGCTGAATTTGTATACATTTTATTACTGTTGTACATTTTTTATTTGTTGCCATGGAAGTTGGTGCATTGTGTTATTTATGTATGACAAACAATTAAGTCTTGTATGGTTTTTGTAGTTGTTTGCTCCAATTGTCCATGGTGATCATTGGTGGTGCTACTGTGTGAAGCTTAAGAGCATGGAATTTTTTGTGTTTGATTCCCTTGGACATAGTAGAAAGAACCGCACAAGGATAGAAAACTATATTGTAAGTAGAAATTCTATATGTTTATTACATTTTTTTTGTTATATTGTTTCCCATAATATGTCCAACTTATATGGCAAGCGCGTAACATGGAATTGTTTCTGTCTATGTTATTAAACTGTGAATCGGACCAGAAGCCATCTTTTGAAGTGCAGTGTGTGGACACTCCAATTCAACCTAACGGGTAACTTCTTACATTTTGTTTGTTGAATGAGTGTAATTTAGCACACCTTAATGAGGTCTGAATATTTTGTTGTATTTGTTAAAATTTATTTTTTTGCTTATTTCATTTTGCAGTCGTGATTGTGGGGTCCTAGTATTGAAATTTATAGAGATGTGGGATGGTGTAAGCAAATTTGATGGCAAAGCCTGGCTAACTACACTACTGTAAGTTTACCTGTATAATATGTTTTATTGTTTATAGTGTTTCTTTGAAGATTACATTTGGTAACATTATCTTCATGTTCTTTTTAGGAGGAGCTACAATTAATTAGGCATAAATTCGTTTGTGATTGGGTTTTACATGAAGATAATGTCCACCGCGATGAAGTTATTCAGCACTACGATCTGCTCATGAAGAAATAGCTGCTGTAAATGTAGAAGTTTGTGGTTTTGCATACAACATAATTCTGTGACTATATTTTTTTGGAGACTAAGATTACGAATTTAGGCTTTGATGGAATGTAATAACAAGATTTTTGAGATAATTGTAGATATGTATAGTTAGAATGAGGTAGACACAAGAAATGAATGTACTCATTGTATATTTAGTTTGGAAACTTGGATGAAATAGAAACTGATACATTGGAAACTGTTATTTAACTTGCAATTTTTTATCGTATTAAATTTTAGTTCATTCATTGAGAGAGGTTTACTGATGAATGACTTATTTGAATGGCTTTTGTATTGTCTCCAAACCAGATTTTATCTAAAAATATAGTTGAAAACCAGTTCCAGTACTGCTCATACCAAAACTTGACTTGAAAGAGACACTTATTGAATTAAAAAAGTACACTTCATTCTCATACCAGAAAAGTTGGTTTTTTGTTTCTATCTTCAATTCCAATCACTTCTTTAAGTTGTTTGGTGATGATTCATGGCGATGAAATTATTTGGATGAGTTTTGTATTGTGTCCAAACCAGACTTTTAGTTAAAATACACTTGAAAACCAGTTCCACTACTGCTCGTACCAAAAGCTGAGTTTAAAAAGACACTTATTGAATTAGAAAAGTACACTTCATTCTCGTAGCAGAAAAGTTGGGTTTTTTCTATCTTAAATTCCAATCACTTCTTTAAGTTGTTTGGTGATGATTCATGGTGATGGAAATATTTGGATGGCTTTTGTATTGTGTCGAAACCAGACTTTTTGTTAAAATACACTTGAAAACCAGTTCCAGTACTGCTCGTACCAAAAGCTGAGTTTAAAAAGACACTTATTGAATTAGAAAAGTACACTTCATTCTCGTAGCAGAAAAGTTGTTTTTTTTTATCTTCAATTCCAATCACTTCTTTAAGTTGTTTGGTGATGATTCACGGTGATGGAAATATTTGGATTGCTTTTGTATTGTGTTGAAACCAGACTTTTTATTAAAATACACTTGAAAACCAGTTCCAATACTGCTCGTACCAAAAGCTGAGTTGAAAAAGACACTTATTGAAATAGAAAAGTACACTTCATTCTCGTACCAGAAAAGTTGGTTTTTTTTCTATCTTCAATTCCAATCACTTCTTTAAGTTGTTAGGTGATGATTCACGGTGATGAAATTATTTGGATGGCTTTTGAATTGTGTCCAAACCAGACTTTTTGTTAAAATACACTTGAAAACCAGTTCCAGTACAGCTCGTATCAAAACTTGACTTGAAAAAGGCACTTATTGAAATAGAAAAGTACACTTCATTCTCGTACCAGAAAAGTTGTTTTTTTTCCTATCTTAGATTCCAATCACTTCTTTAAGTTGTTTGCTGATGATTCATTGTGATGAAATTATTTGGATGACTTTTGTATTGTGTCCAAACCAAACTTTTTGTTAAAATACACTTGAAAACCAGTTGCAGTACTGCTCGTACCAAAACTTGACTTGAAAAAGGCACTTATTGAAATAGAAAAGTACACTTCATTCTCGTACCTGAAAAGTTGGTTTTTTTTTTCTATCTTCAATTCCAATCACTTCTTTAAGTTGTTTGGTGATGACTCACAGTGATGAAATTATTTGGATGGCTTTTGTATTGTCTCCAAACCAGATTTTATCTAAAAATATAGTTGAAAACCAGTTCCAGTACTAATCATACCAAAACTTGACTTGAAAGAGGCACTTATTGAATTAGAAAAGTACATTTCATTCTCATACCAGAAAAGTTGGTTTTTTTTTCTATCTTCAATTCCAATCACTTCTTTAAGTTGTTAGGTGATGATTCATGGTGATGAAATTATTTGGATGGCTTTTGAATTGTGTCCAAACCAGACTTTTTGTTAAAATACACTTGAAAACTGTAACATCCCTAGGGAATATTACTTTAAAAATAAATATTAAAATAAATAATTGCATTAATGGCCATCTCGATAAAAATCCTAACGCGGGAAAATTTAACTTAATAAGATAGCGCGCCAAAACTCATAAATAAATTCATAAAAAGTTACAAGTTCCCAAAATTTGCATTTAAAATATAAATTACAATTTATAAAAACCCTAGCACTACTCCCATGCTAGCCCTCACTCCGCCATCTGCGCATCCTCAGCACCACCTGTATCAACATTTGCTCCCGTGTAACGAATTACACGATCATCGCCACACACAAACAGAAAGGGTGAGCTGAGAAAATAAATAACAAGAATATAAATACAAGATAGATCATTTACCCATCTTAATCATTATCTATAAATCTTGGCCAAGACCCTAACCCCAAGACTTAACAGTCTTCAAGTCACACAATTGGTTAGCCTTGGACTCGGGAATCTGATGCTCACACGAACCTGCCCGCTCGTGGTCCTGCCTCTACGAACCTCCGCGCTCGTACTCCTGCTCTACGGACCTCCCCGCCCGTAGTCCAACACATGTGATCCACCAGCCCTCGTACCTCCCCGCACGTGGCATCTCTCAACGTGAGCACGGAACATACGAACCTCCCCGCTCGTATCCCCACGTGAGAGTAACTTGATATGAACCTCCCCGCTCATATCATCACATGTCACACCATCCATGAACCTACCCGCTCATGGCACAGCATCTCCCGATCCAAGCATCATTGTCAGTTAAAAAAAAACAACACACCAAATGCAAGAACAACAGCGTTTCCGCTTGGCCCGGCCCACACGCCGCCAGGCGAAATTGCTCCAGACCGCCTGGCGGTATTTACTCACCGCCAGGCGCCAGCGCCTTTTAGAGCCACTGGTTTCTCGTCACCGCCTGGCGGAGCACTCCGTGCCGCTAGGCGCCACTCAGTGCAGCGCACTCTCCTGTTAAGTCCATCGCCTGGCGGGTATCAGTGTACCGCCAGGCACCATACCAGAACAGTGCTTTTCCAGTTTATGACACCCCGTTACCCCAAATCTACCATTTAACTCATTCCCAAGGTTCACAGGAGAACCCCCAACATCAGGCCCACGCATAGGTGAATTTACACTAATCATATGTAACCAATACATGTGCTTTCACCTCTATCAATCCACTCACTTAAGTTCTCTTTCATCTAACAAGATCGTAGACATAAAATAACCACTTCATCCATCCTAGGGGCTGCTAGCATTTCAATTATCTTTCATCACATCCCTAAATATACCGCATGCTCTTGTCAACTCCCAGTTCCTTACTTCTCTTATACCCAAATCATATACTCCTTCCCTCTTTTTGCTTTCTTCCATCTTCCATTCATCCTTGACCAACATTCCAATACCTAACATTTCCTAATCCCCACCCTTGCTCACATTTTCCTTTATTTGATCATCAGCCTACACTACATTTCCTTTATACTTCTCTCATGTTTCATTTTCCACCCAACACACTCCAGATTTCTCACACCACTCTGATAGGACACTGTCACCTGGCGGCTAATCGTCCACCGCCGGGCGGTGCATCAGTTCATGGGTATCATACCCAGATTTTCTGCACACGCGCTCAACACCCAAAATTCCAGAATCTGATTTCCGCTTTTGCCTCTAACAATAATCATCAGTTTCACATAATTTTATTACACACGCTCTCCTTCAGATCACTCATCCCATCCCATTAGGTTTCAAAACATCGCATTACATATCCCATTTCAGTAATCAGCGAATTCCCTCCTTTATCCCACGATTCCTACACCAATGTCAATTTAACGCGTGCCAATACCAGAAACATCAGGGTCTTTTATGACCTCGCAACTATAGCCATTAATTACAATCAACACAAAGCAACATACAACACAGTTCAATCAAATAGTGTCAATACAGCGTACATCGCCTGGCGGCTCAATCCCACCGCCAGGCAGTTCATAGCAGAAACAACACAATTGGGTCAAACTGATGTGCCGCCTGGCGGCACCTGCATGCCCGCCAGGCGGTTTCTGGGCAGATTCCCAGAATTTTGCGTGAAACAGCGTCAAAGAGAAAAGGAACTCATGCATTCTTTCAAAACAACACATAACCAATCAAACACGAAATAAAACACAACAGACAACTCCCCTAACCTGGATTCTTTGCCCAAATTCGAATAGATGTTCTTATCCCTTCACCAAGCCTCCCTAGCCCTTGCTTTTCACTCCAACCTTTGCGTTTTCAGCCTCACTACCTTACTTTATCAGTCCCAATTCTCAGAAAGTTTGTTGCTTATGAGTACCACGACCCTAAGTGCTATTTTTCCCTTCTTTTAACCTTCTCTCCCACTTCCACTCTCACTTAATTGTCCCTTTAATGACTTGCACGAATTTTTAAATAAAAATGATGCAAAACTAACCAAATGCTTATTTAACCCTCTGTTTTCCAGCCCTTAGGTTACCCCTCCTTGGCTGCTAGGTTTCTAACTCTTCCACATTCATGCACAAGAAAAATTTGGCAAAAAGGAATTATTTAGCTCTCACCAAGGTTTAAACCCACTCTCATGCACAAACCAAGCCAAGGCCAAACCACTCAACCAACACATGTTTCATGCTAAATCCTACAATTTTAAGAGTTTATCATCATCCATACGAGTTCAATATATAAGCGCACAAAAACACATAATTTAAATAACATCCAAGTGACACACATAGGACTCGAACCCAAGTCCTCACACACAATAAAGTACTCTCAACCACTTGAGCTAGTACTCTTCCATGTCATAGCTCCTCGCATTTATTGCTTTAAATGTTCTCGCTACCCGTCCTAATTAAATATTTAATTAAATAACTATTTAATTTTCCCGGGTCTTACAAAAACTAGTTCCAGTACAGCTCGTACCAAAACTTGACTTGAAAAAGGCACTTATTGAAATAGAAAAGTACACTTCATTCTCGTACCAGAAAAGTTGTTTTTTTTCCTATCTTTGATTCCACTCACCTCTTTAAGTTGTTTGCTGATGATTCATTGTGATGAAATTATTTGGATGCCTTTTGTATTGTGTCCAAACCAAACTTTTTGTTAAAATACACTTGAAAACCAGTTGCAGTACTGCTCGTACCAAAACTTGACTTGAAAAAGGCACTTATTGAAATAGAAAAGTACACTTCATTCTCGTACCAGAAAAGTTGGTTTTTTTTTTTCTATCTTCAATTCCAATCACTTCTTTAAGTTGTTTGGTGATGACTCACACTGATGAAATTATTTGGATGTCTTTTGTATTGTGTCCAAACCAGACTTTTTTTTAAAATACTCTTGAAAACCAGTTCCACTACTGCTCGTACCAAAAGCTGAGTTTAAAAAGACACTTATTGAATTAGAAAAGTACACTTCATTCTCGTAGCAGAAAAGTTGGTTTTTTTCTATCTTAAATTCCAATCACTTCTTTAAGTTGTTTGGTGATGATTCATGGTGATGGAAATATTTGGATGGCTTTTGTATTGTGTCGAAACCAGACTTTTTGTTAAAATACACTTGAAAACTAGTTCCACTACTGCTCGTACCAAAAGCTGAGTTTAAAAAGACACTTATTGAATTAGAAAAGTACACTTCATTCTCGTAGCTGAAAAGTTGGTTTTTTTCTATCTTAAATTCCAATCACTTCTTTAAGTTGTTTGGTGATGATTCATGGTGATGGAAATATTTGGATGGCTTTTGTATTGTGTCGAAACCAAACTTTTTGTTAAAATACACTTGAAAACCAGTTCCAGTACTGCTCGTACCAAAAGCTGAGTTTAAAAAGACACTTATTGAATTAGAAAACTACACTTCATTCTCGTAGCAGAAAAGTTGTTTTTTTTTATCTTCAATTCCAATCACTTCTTTAAGTTGTTTGGTGATGATTCATGGTGATGGAAATATTTTGATTGCTTTTGTATTGTGTTGAAACCAGACTTTTTGTTAAAATACACTTGAAAACCAGTTCCAATACTGCTTGTACCAAAAGCTGAGTTGAAAAAGACACTTATTGAAATTGAAAAGTACACTTCATTCTCGTACCAGAAAAGTTGGTTTTTTTTTTCTATCTTCAATTCCAATCACTTCTTTAAGTTGTTAGGTGATGATTCACGGTGATGAAATTATTTGGATGGCTTTTGAATTGTGTCCAAACCAGACTTTTTGTTAAAATACACTTGAAAACCAGTTCCAGTACAGCTCATACCAAAACTTGACTTGAAAAAGGCACTTATTGAAACAGAAAAGTACACTTCATTCTCGTACCAGAAAAGTTGTTTTTTTTTCCTATCTTAGATTCCAATCACTTTTTAAGTTGTTTGCTGATGATACATTGTGATGAAATTATTTGGATGACTTTTGTATTGTGTCCAAACCAAACTTTTTGTTAAAATACACTTGAAAACCAGTTCCAGTACTGCTCGTACCAAAAGCTGAGTTTAAAAAGACACTTATTGAATTAGAAAACTACACTTCATTCTCGTAGCAGAAAAGTTGTTTTTTTTATCTTCAATTCCAATCACTTCTTTAAGTTGTTTGGTGATGATTCATGGTGATGGAAATATTTTGATTGCTTTTGTATTGTGTTGAAACCAGACTTTTTGTTAAAATACACTTGAAAACCAGTTCCAATACTGCTTGTACCAAAAGCTGAGTTGAAAAAGACACTTATTGAAATTGAAAAGTACACTTCATTCTCGTACCAGAAAAGTTGGTTTTTTTTTCTATCTTCAATTCCAATCACTTCTTTAAGTTGTTTGGTGATGACTCACAGTGATGAAATTATTTGGATGGCTTTTGTATTGTCTCCAAACCAGATTTTATCTAAAAATATAGTTGAAAACCAGTTCCAGTACTAATCATACCAAAACTTGACTTGAAAGAGGCACTTATTGAATTAGAAAAGTACATTTCATTCTCATACCAGAAAAGTTGGTTTTTTGTTTCTATCTTCAATTCCAATCACTTCTTTAAGTTGTTTGGTGATGATTCATGGCGATGAAATTATTTGGATGACTTTTGTATTGTGTCGAAATCAGACTTTTTATTAAAATACACTTGAAAACCAGTTCCACTACTGCTCGTACCAAAAGCTGAGTTTAAAAAGACACTTATTGAATTAGAAAAGTACACTTCATTCTCGTACCAGAAAAGTTGTTTTTTTTTCCTATCTTAGATTCCAATCACTTTTTAAGTTGTTTGCTGATGATTCATTGTGATGAAATTATTTGGATGACTTTTGTATTGTGTCCAAACCAAACTTTTTGTTAAAATACACTTGAAAACCAGTTCCAGTACTGCTCGTACCAAAAGCTGAGTTTAAAAAGACACTTATTGAATTAGAAAACTACACTTCATTCTCGTAGCAGAAAAGTTGTTTTTTTTATCTTCAATTCCAATCACATCTTTAAGTTGTTTGGTGATGATTCATGGTGATGGAAATATTTTGATTGCTTTTGTATTGTGTTGAAACCAGACTTTTTGTTAAAATACACTTGAAAACCAGTTCCAATACTGCTTGTACCAAAAGCTGAGTTGAAAAAGACACTTATTGAAATTGAAAAGTACACTTCATTCTCGTACCAGAAAAGTTGGTTTTTTTTTCTATCTTCAATTCCAATCACTTCTTTAAGTTGTTAGGTGATGATTCACGGTGATGAAATTATTTGGATGGCTTTTGAATTGTGTCCAAACCAGACTTTTTGTTAAAATACACTTGAAAACCAGTTCCAGTACAGCTCATACCAAAACTTGACTTGAAAAAGGCACTTATTGAAACAGAAAAGTACACTTCATTCTCGTACCAGAAAAGTTGTTTTTTTTTCCTATCTTAGATTCCAATCACTTTTTAAGTTGTTTGCTGATGATACATTGTGATGAAATTATTTGGATGACTTTTGTATTGTGTCCAAACCAAACTTTTTGTTAAAATACACTTGAAAACCAGTTCCAGTACTGCTCGTACCAAAAGCTGAGTTTAAAAAGACACTTATTGAATTAGAAAACTACACTTCATTCTCGTAGCAGAAAAGTTGTTTTTTCTATCTTAAATTCCAATCACTTCTTTAAGTTGTTTGGTGATGATTCATGGTGATGGAAATATTTGGATGGCTTTTGTATTGTGTCGAAACCAAACTTTTTGTTAAAATACACTTGAAAACCTGTTCCAGTACTGCTCGTACCAAAAGCTGAGTTTAAAAAGACACATATTGAATTAGAAAACTACACTTCATTCTCGTAGCAGAAAAGTTGTTTTTTTTTTATCTTCAATTCCAATCACTTCTTTAAGTTGTTTGGTGATGATTCATGGTGATGGAAATATTTTGATTGCTTTTGTATTGTGTTGAAACCAGACTTTTTGTTAAAATACACTTGAAAACCAGTTCCAATACTGCTTGTACCAAAAGCTGAGTTGAAAAAGACACTTATTGAAATTGAAAAGTACACTTCATTCTCGTACCAGAAAAGTTGGTTTTTTTTTCTATCTTCAATTCCAATCACTTCTTTAAGTTGTTTGGTGATGACTCACAGTGATGAAATTATTTGGATGGCTTTTGTATTGTCTCCAAACCAGATTTTATCTAAAAATATAGTTGAAAACCAGTTCCAGTACTGCTCATACCAAAACTTGACTTGAAAGAGGCACTTATTGAATTAGAAAAGTACATTTCATTCTCATACCAGAAAAGTTGGTTTTTTGTTTCTATCTTCAATTCCAATCACTTCTTTAAGTTGTTTGGTGATGATTCATGGCGATGAAATTATTTGGATGACTTTTGTATTGTGTCGAAACCAGACTTTTTGTTAAAATACACTTGAAAACCAGTTCCACTACTGCTCGTACCAAAAGCTGAATTTAAAAAGACACTTATTGAATTAGAAAAGTACACTTCATTCTCGTAGCAGAAAAGTTGGTTTTTTTCTATCTTAAATTCCAATCACTTCTTTAAGTTGTTTGATGATGATTCATGGTGATGGAAATATTTGGATGGCTTTTGTATTGTGTCCAAACCAAACTTTTTGTTAAAATAGACTTGAAAACTAGTTGCAGTACTGCTCGTACCAAAACTGGACTTGAAAAAGGCACTTATTGAAATAGAAAAGTACACTTCATTCTCGTACCTGAAAAGTTGGTTTTTTTTTTCTATCTCAATTCCAATCACTTCTTTATGTTGTTTGGTGATGACTCACAGTGATGAAATTATTTGGATGGCTTTTGTATTGTCTCCAAACCAGATTTTATCTAAAAATATAGTTGAAAACCAGTTCCAGTACTGCTCATACCAAAACTTGACTTGAAAGAGGCACTTATTGAATTAGAAAAGTACATTTCATTCTCATACCAGAAAAGTTGGTTTTTTGTTTCTATCTTCAATTCCAATCACCTCTTTAAGTTGTTTGGTGATGATTCATGGCGATGAAATTATTTGGATGACTTTTGTATTGTGTTGAAACCAGACTTTTTGTTAAAATACACTTGAAAACTAGTTCCACTACTGCTCGTACCAAAAGCTGAGTTTAAAAAGACACTTATTGAATTAGAAAAGTACACTTCATTCTCGTACCAGAAAAGTTGGTTTTTTTCTATCTTAAATTCCAATCACTTCTTTAAGTTGTTTGGTGATGATTCATGGTGATGGAAATATTTGGATGGCTTTTGTATTGTGTCGAAACCAAACTTTTTGTTAAAATACACTTGAAAACCAGTTCCAGTACTGCTCGTACCAAAAGCTGAGTTTAAAAAGACACATATTGAATTAGAAAACTACACTTCATTCTCGTAGCAGAAAAGTTGTTTTTTTTTATCCTCAATTCCAATCACTTCTTTAAGTTGTTTGGTGATGATTCATGGTGATGGAAATATTTTGATTGCTTTTGTATTGTGTTGAAACCAGACTTTTTGTTAAAATACACTTGAAAACCAGTTCCAATACTGCTTGTACCAAAAGCTGAGTTGAAAAAGACACTTATTGAAATTGAAAAGTACACTTCATTCTCGTACCAGAAAAGTTGGTTTTTTTTTCTATCTTCAATTCCAATCACTTCTTTAAGTTGTTAGGTGATGATTCACGGTGATGAAATTATTTGGATGGCTTTTGAATTGTGTCCAAACCAGACTTTTTGTTAAAATACACTTGAAAACCAGTTCCAGTACAGCTCATACCAAAACTTGACTTGAAAAAGGCACTTATTGAAACAGAAAAGTACACTTCATTCTCGTACCAGAAAAGTTGTTTTTTTTTTCCTATCTTAGATTCCAATCACTTTTTAAGTTGTTTGCTGATGATTCATTGTGATGAAATTATTTGGATGACTTTTGTATTGTGTCCAAACCAAACTTTTTGTTAAAATACACTTGAAAACCAGTTCCAGTACTGCTCGTACCAAAAGCTGAGTTTAAAAAGACACTTATTGAATTAGAAAACTACACTTCATTCTCGTAGCAGAAAAGTTGTTTTTTTTATCTTCAATTCCAATCACTTCTTTAAGTTGTTTGGTGATGATTCATGGTGATGGAAATATTTTGATTGCTTTTGTATTGTGTTGAAACCAGACTTTTTGGTAAAATACACTTGAAAACCAGTTCCAATACTGCTTGTACCAAAAGCTGAGTTGAAAAAGACACTTATTGAAATTGAAAAGTACACTTCATTCTCGTACCAGAAAAGTTGGTTTTTTTTTCTATCTTCAATTCCAATCACTTCTTTAAGTTGTTTGGTGATGACTCACAGTGATGAAATTATTTGGATGGCTTTTGTATTGTCTCCAAACCAGATTTTATCTAAAAATATAGTTGAAAACCAGTTCCAGTACTGCTCATACCAAAACTTGACTTGAAAGAGGCACTTATTGAATTAGAAAAGTACATTTCATTCTCATACCAGAAAAGTTGGTTTTTTGTTTCTATCTTCAATTCCAATCACTTCTTTAAGTTGTTTGGTGATGATTCATGGCGATGAAATTATTTGGATGACTTTTGTATTGTGTCGAAACTAGACTTTTTGTTAAAATACACTTGAAAACCAGTTCCACTACTGCTCGTACCAAAAGCTGAGTTGAAAAAGGCACTTATTGAAATAGAAAAGAACACTTCATTCTCGTACCAGAAAAGTTAGTTTTTTTTTCCTATCTTAGATTCCAATCACTTTTTAAGTTGTTTGCTGATGATTCATTGTGATGAAATTATTTGGATGACTTTTGTATTGTGTCCAAACCAAACTTTTTGTTAAAATACACTTGAAAACCAGTTCCAGTACTGCTCGTACCAAAAACTGAGTTTAAAAAGACACTTATTGAATTAGAAAACTACACTTCATTCTCGTAGCAGAAAAGTTGTTTTTTTTATCTTCAATTCCAATCACTTCTTTAAGTTGTTTGGTGATGATTCATGGTGATGGAAATATTTTGATTGCTTTTGTATTGTGTTGAAACCAGACTTTTTGTTAAAATACACTTGAAAACCAGTTCCAATACTGCTTGTACCAAAAGCTGAGTTGAAAAAGACACTTATTGAAATTGAAAAGTACACTTCATTCTCGTACCAGAAAAGTTGGTTTTTTTTTCTATCTTCAATTCCAATCACTTCTTTAAGTTGTTTGGTGATGACTCACAGTGATGAAATTATTTGGATGGCTTTTGTATTGTCTCCAAACCAGATTTTATCTAAAAATATAGTTGAAAACCAGTTCCAGTACTGCTCATACCAAAACTTGACTTGAAAGAGGCACTTATTGAATTAGAAAAGTACATTTCATTCTCATACCAGAAAAGTTGGTTTTTTGTTTCTATCTTCAATTCCAATCACTTCTTTAAATTGTTTCGTGATGATTCATGGCGATGAAATTATTTGGATGACTTTTGTATTGTGTCGAAACCAGACTTTTTGTTAAAATACACTTGAAAACCAGTTCCACTACTGCTCGTACCAAAAGCTGAATTTAAAAAGACACTTATTGAATTAGAAAAGTACACTTCATTCTCGTAGCAGAAAAGTTGGTTTTTTTCTATCTTAAATTCCAATCACTTCTCTAAGTTGTTTGGTGATGATTCATGGTGATGGAAATATTTAGATGGCTTTTGTATTGTGTCCAAACCAAACTTTTTGTTAAAATAGACTTGAAAACCAGTTGCAGTACTGCTCGTACCAAAACTGGACTTGAAAAAGGCACTTATTGAAATAGAAAAGTACACTTCATTCTCGTACCTGAAAAGTTGGTTTTTTTTTTCTATCTCAATTCCAATCACTTCTTTATGTTGTTTGGTGATGACTCACAGTGATGAAATTATTTGGATGGCTTTTGTATTGTCTCCAAACCAGATTTTATCTAAAAATATAGTTGAAAACCAGTTCCAGTACTGCTCATACCAAAAGTTGACTTGAAAGAGGCACTTATTGAATTAGAAAAGTACATTTCATTCTCATACCAGAAAAGTTGGTTTTTTGTTTCTATCTTCAATTCCAATCACCTCTTTAAGTTGTTTGGTGATGATTCATGGCGATGAAATTATTTGGATGACTTTTGTATTGTGTCGAAACCAGACTTTTTGTTAAAATACACTTGAAAACCAGTTCCACTACTGCTCGTACCAAAAGCTGAGTTTAAAAAGACACTTATTGAATTAGAAAAGTACACTTCATTCTCGTACCAGAAAAGTTGTTTTTTTTTTCCTATCTTAGATTCCAATCACTTTTTAAGTTGTTTGCTGATGATTCATTGTGATGAAATTATTTGGATGACTTTTGTATTGTGTCCAAACCAAACTTTTTGTTAAAATACACTTGAAAACCAGTTCCAGTACTGCTCGTACCAAAAGCTGAGTTTAAAAAGACACTTATTGAATTAGAAAACTACACTTCATTCTCGTAGCAGAAAAGTTGTTTTTTTTATCTTCAATTCCAATCACTTCTTTAAGTTGTTTGGTGATGATTCATGGTGATGGAAATATTTTGATTGCTTTTGTATTGTTTTGAAACCAGACTTTTTGTTAAAATACACTTGAAAACCAGTTCCAATACTGCTTGTACCAAAAGCTGAGTTGAAAAAGACACTTATTGAAATTGAAAAGTACACTTCATTCTCGTACCAGAAAAGTTGTTTTTTTTTTCTATCTTCAATTCCAATCACTTCTTTAAGTTGTTTGGTGATGACTCACAGTGATGAAATTATTTGGATGGCTTTTGTATTGTCTCCAAACCAGATTTTATCTAAAAATATAGTTGAAAACCAGTTCCAGTACTAATCATACCAAAACTTGACTTGAAAGAGGCACTTATTGAATTAGAAAAGTACATTTCATTCTCATACCAGAAAAGTTGGTTTTTTGTTTCTATCTTCAATTCCAATCACTTCTTTAAGTTGTTTGGTGATGATTCATGGCGATGAAATTATTTGGATGACTTTTGTATTGTGTCGAAACCAGACTTTTTGTTAAAATACACTTGAAAACCAGTTCCACTACTGCTCGTACCAAAAGCTGAATTTAAAAAGACACTTATTGAATTAGAAAAGTACACTTCATTCTCGTAGCAGAAAAGTTGGTTTTTTTCTATCTTAAATTCCAATCACTTCTTTAAGTTGTTTGGTGATGATTCATGGTGATGGAAATATTTAGATGGCTTTTGTATTGTGTCCAAACCAAACTTTTTGTTAAAATAGACTTGAAAACCAGTTGCAGTACTGCTCGTACCAAAACTGGACTTGAAAAAGGCACTTATTGAAATAGAAAAGTACACTTCATTCTCGTACCTGAAAAGTTGGTTTTTTTTTTCTATCTCAATTCCAATCACTTCTTTATGTTGTTTGGTGATGACTCACAGTGATGAAATTATTTGGATGGCTTTTGTATTGTCTCCAAACCAGATTTTATCTAAAAATATAGTTGAAAACCAGTTCCAGTACTGCTCATACCAAAACTTGACTTGAAAGAGGCACTTATTGAATTAGAAAAGTACATTTCATTCTCATACCAGAAAAGTTGGTTTTTTGTTTCTATCTTCAATTCCAATCACCTCTTTAAGTTGTTTGGTGATGATTCATGGCGATGAAATTATTTGGATGACTTTTGTATTGTGTCGAAACCAGACTTTTTGTTAAAATACACTTGAAAACCAGTTCCACTACTGCTCGTACCAAAAGCTGAGTTTAAAAAGACACTTATTGAATTAGAAAAGTACACTTCATTCTCGTACCAGAAAAGTTGTTTTTTTTTTCCTATCTTAGATTCCAATCACTTTTTAAGTTGTTTGCTGATGATTCATTGTGATGAAATTATTTGGATGACTTTTGTATTGTGTCCAAACCAAACTTTTTGTTAAAATACACTTGAAAACCAGTTCCAGTACTGCTCGTACCAAAAGCTGAGTTTAAAAAGACACTTATTGAATTAGAAAACTACACTTCATTCTCGTAGCAGAAAAGTTGTTTTTTTTATCTTCAATTCCAATCACTTCTTTAAGTTGTTTGGTGATGATTCATGGTGATGGAAATATTTTGATTGCTTTTGTATTGTGTTGAAACCAGACTTTTTGTTAAAATACACTTGAAAACCAGTTCCAATACTGCTTGTACCAAAAGCTGAGTTGAAAAAGACACTTATTGAAATTGAAAAGTACACTTCATTCTCGTACCAGAAAAGTTGTTTTTTTTTTTCTATC
Source organism: Vigna unguiculata (assembly GCF_037176805.1). Classification (NCBI taxonomy): domain Eukaryota; kingdom Viridiplantae; phylum Streptophyta; class Magnoliopsida; order Fabales; family Fabaceae; genus Vigna; species Vigna unguiculata. Next base: position 8,717,965 of record NC_140802.1, read on the forward strand.
TTCAATTCCAATCACTTCTTTAAGTTGTTTGGTGATGACTCACAGTGATGAAATTATTTGGATGGCTTTTGTATTGTCTCCAAACCAGATTTTATCTAAAAATATAGTTGAAAACCAGTTCCAGTACTAATCATACCAAAACTTGACTTGAAAGAGGCACTTATTGAATTAGAAAAGTACATTTCATTCTCATACCAGAAAAGTTGGTTTTTTGTTTCTATCTTCAATTCCAATCACTTCTTTAAGTTGTTTGGTGATGATTCATGGCGATGAAATTATTTGGATGACTTTTGTATTGTGTCGAAACCAGACTTTTTGTTAAAATACACTTGAAAACCAGTTCCACTACTGCTCGTACCAAAAGCTGAATTTAAAAAGACACTTATTGAATTAGAAAAGTACACTTCATTCTCGTAGCAGAAAAGTTGGTTTTTTTCTATCTTAAATTCCAATCACTTCTTTAAGTTGTTTGGTGATGATTCATGGTGATGGAAATATTTGGATGGCTTTTGTATTGTGTCCAAACCAAACTTTTTGTTAAAATAGACTTGAAAACCAGTTGCAGTACTGCTCGTACCAAAACTGGACTTGAAAAAGGCACTTATTGAAATAGAAAAGTACACTTCATTCTCGTACCTGAAAAGTTGGTTTTTTTTTTCTATCTCAATTCCAATCACTTCTTTATGTTGTTTGGTGATGACTCACAGTGATGAAATTATTTGGATGGCTTTTGTATTGTCTCCAAACCAGATTTTATCTAAAAATATAGTTGAAAACCAGTTCCAGTACTAATCATACCAAAACTTGACTTGAAAGAGGCACTTATTGAATTAGAAAAGTACATTTCATTCTCATACCAGAAAAGTTGGTTTTTTGTTTCTATCTTCAATTCCAATCACTTCTTTAAGTTGTTTGGTGATGATTCATGGCGATGAAATTATTTGGATGACTTTTGTATTGTGTCGAAACCAGACTTTTTGTTAAAATACACTTGAAAACCAGTTCCACTACTGCTCGTACCAAAAGCTGAATTTAAAAAGACACTTATTGAATTAGAAAAGTACACTTCATTCTCGTAGCAGAAAAGTTGTTTTTTTTATATCTTAAATTCCAATCACTTCTTTAAGTTGTTTGGTGATGATTCATGGTGATGGAAATATTTGGATGGCTTTTGTATTGTGTCCAAACCAAACTTTTTGTTAAAATAGACTTGAAAACCAGTTGCAGTACTGCTCGTACCAAAACTGGACTTGAAAAAGGCACTTATTGAAATAGAAAAGTACACTTCACTCTCGTACCTGAAAAGTTGGTTTTTTTTTTCTATCTTCAATTCCAATCACTTCTTTAAGTTGTTTTGTGATGACTCACAGTGATGAAATTATTTGGATGGCTTTTGTATTGTCTCCAAACCAGATTTTACCTAAAAATATAGTTGAAAACCAGTTCCAGTACTGCTCATACCAAAACTTGACTTGAAAGAGGCACTTATTGAATTAGAAAAGTACACTTCATTCTCGTAGCAGAAAAGTTGGTTTTTTTCTATCTTAAATTCCAATCACTTCTTTAAGTTGTTTGGTGATGATTCATGGTGATGGAAATATTTGGATGGCTTTTGTATTGTGTCGAAACCAAACTTTTTGTTAAAATACACTTGAAAACCAGTTCCAGTACCGCTCGTAGCAAAAGCTGAGTTTAAAAAGACACTTATTGAATTAGAAAAGTACACTTCATTCTCGTAGCAGAAAAGTTGGTTTTTTTTCTATCTTAAATTCCAATCACTTCTTTAAGTTGTTTGGTGATGATTCACGGTGATGGAAATATTTGGATGGCTTTTGTATTGTGTCCAAACCAAACTTTTTGTTAAAATAGACTTGAAAACCAGTTGCTTACCAAAACTGGACTTGAAAAAGGCACTTATTGAAATAGAAAAGTACACTTCATTCTCGTACCTGAAAAGTTGATTTTTTTTTCTATCTTCAATTCGAATCACTTCTTTAAGTTGTTTGGTGATGACTCACAGTGATGAAATTATTTGGATGGCTTTTGTATTGTCTCCAAACCAGATTTTATCTAAAAATATAGTTGAAAACCAGTTCCAGTACTGCTCATACCAAAACTTGACTTGAAAGAGGCACTTATTAAATTAGAAAAGTACACTTCATTCTCGTAGCAGAAAAGTTGGTTTTTTTCTATCTTAAATTCCAATCACTTCTTTAAGTTGTTTGGTGATGATTCACGGTGATGGAAATATTTGGATGGCTTTTGTATTGTGTCCAAACCAAACTTTTTGTTAAAATAGACTTGAAAACCAGTTGCAGTACTGCTCGTACCAAAACTGGACTTGAAAAAGGCACTTATTGAAATAGAAAAGTACACTTCATTCTCGTACCTAAAAAGTTGGTTTTTTTTTTCTATCTTCAATTCCAATCACTTCTTTAAGTTGTTTGGTGATGAATCACACTGATGAAATTATTTGGATGTCCTTTGTATTGTGTCCAAACCAGACTTTTTTTTAAAATACACTTGAAAACCAGTTCCACTACTGCTCGTACCAAAAGCTGAGTTTAAAAAGACACTTATTGAATTAGAAAAGTACACTTCATTCTCGTAGCAGAAAAGTTGGTTTTTTTCTATCTTAAATTCCAATCACTTCTTTAAGTTGTTTGGTGATGATTCATGGTGATCGAAATATTTGGATGGCTTTTGTATTGTGTCGAAACCAGACTTTTTGTTAAAATACACTTGAAAACCAGTTCCACTACTGCTCGTACCAAAAGCTGAGTTTAAAAAGACACTTATTGAATTAGAAAAGTACACTTCATTCTCGTAGCAGAAAAGTTGGTTTTTTCTATCTTAAATTCCAATCACTTCTTTAAGTTGTTTGGTGATGATTCATGGTGATCGAAATATTTGGATGGCTTTTGTATTGTGTCGAAACCAGACTTTTTGTTAAAATACACTTGAAAACCAGTTCCACTACTGCTCGTACCAAAAGCTGAGTTTAAAAAGACATTTATTGAATTAGAAAAGTACACTTCATTCTCGTAGCAGAAAAGTTGGTTTTTTTCTATCTTAAATTCCAATCACTTCTTTAAGTTGTTTGGTGATGATTCATGGTGATGGAAATATTTGGATGGCTTTTGTATTGTGTCGAAACCAAACTTTTTGTTAAAATACACTTGAAAACCAGTTCCAGTACTGCTCGTACCAAAAGCTGAGTTTAAAAAGACAATTATTAAATTAGAAAACTACACTTCATTCTCGTAGCAGAAAAGTTGTTTTTTTTTATCTTCAATTTCAATCACTTTTTTAAGTTGTTTGGTGATGATTCATGGTGATGGAAATATTTGGATTGCTTTTGTATTGTGTTGAAACCAGACTTTTTGTTAAAATACACTTGAAAACCAGTTCCAATACTGCTTGTACCAAAAGCTGAGTTGAAAAAGACACTTATTGAAATTGAAAAGTACACTTCATTCTCGTACCAGAAAAGTTGGTTTTTTTTTCTATCTTCAATTCCAATCACTTCTTTAAGTTGTTAGGTGATGATTCACGGTGATGAAATTATTTGGATGGCTTTTGAATTGTGTCCAAACCAGACTTTTTGTTAAAATACACTTGAAAACCAGTTCCAGTACAGCTCGTACCAAAACTTGACTTGAAAAAGGCACTTATTGAAATAGAAAAGTACACTTCATTCTCGTACCAGAAAAGTTGTTTTTTTTTTCCTATCTTAGATTCCAATCACTTTTTAAGTTGTTTGCTGATGATTCATTGTGATGAAATTATTTGGATGACTTTTGTATTGTGTCCAAACCAAACTTTTTGTTAAAATACACTTGAAAACCAGTTGCAGTACTGCTTGTACCAAAACTTGACTTGAAAAAGGCACTTATTGAAATAGAAAAGTACACTTCATTCTCGTACCAGAAAAGTTGGTTTTTTTTTTCTATCTTCAATTCCAATCACTTCTTTAAGTTGTTTGGTGATGACTCACAGTGATGAAATTATTTGGATGGCTTTTGTATTGTCTCCAAACCAGATTTTATCTAAAAATATAGTTGAAAACCAGTTCCAGTACTAATCATACCAAAACTTGACTTGAAAGAGGCACTTATTGAATTAGAAAAGTACATTTCATTCTCATACTAGAAAAGTTGGTTTTTTGTTTCTATCTTCAATTCCAATCACTTCTTTAAGTTGTTTGGTGATGATTCATGGCGATGAAATTATTTGGATGACTTTTGTATTGTGTCGAAACCAGACTTTTTGTTAAAATACACTTGAAAACCAGTTCCACTACTGCTCGTACCAAAAGCTGAATTTAAAAAGACACTTATTGAATTAGAAAAGTACACTTCATTCTCGTAGCAGAAAAGTTGGTTTTTTTCTATCTTAAATTCCAATCACTTCTTTAAGTTGTTTGGTGATGATTCATGGTGATGGAAATATTTGGATGGCTTTTGTATTGTGTCCAAACCAAACTTTTTGTTAAAATAGACTTGAAAACCAGTTGCAGTACTGCTCGTACCAAAACTGGACTTGAAAAAGGCACTTATTGAAATAGAAAAGTACACTTCATTCTCGTACCTGAAAAGTTGGTTTTTTTTTTCTATCTTCAATTCCAATCACTTCTTTAAGTTGTTTGGTGATGACTCACAGTGATGAAATTATTTGGATGGCTTTTGTATTGTCTCCAAACCAGATTTTATCTAAAAATATAGTTGAAAACCAGTTCCAGTACTAATCATACCAAAACTTGACTTGAAAGAGGCACTTATTGAATTAGAAAAGTACATTTCATTCTCATACTAGAAAAGTTGGTTTTTTGTTTCTATCTTCAATTCCAATCACTTCTTTAAGTTGTTTGGTGATGATTCATGGCGATGAAATTATTTGGATGACTTTTGTATTGTGTCGAAACCAGACTTTTTGTTAAAATACACTTGAAAACCAGTTCCACTACTGCTCGTACCAAAAGCTGAATTTAAAAAGACACTTATTGAATTAGAAAAGTACACTTCATTCTCGTAGCAGAAAAGTTGGTTTTTTTCTATCTTAAATTCCAATCACTTCTTTAAGTTGTTTGGTGATGATTCATGGTGATGGAAATATTTGGATGGCTTTTGTATTGTGTCCAAACCAAACTTTTTGTTAAAATAGACTTGAAAACCAGTTGCAGTACTGCTCGTACCAAAACTGGACTTGAAAAAGGCACTTATTGAAATAGAAAAGTACACTTCATTCTCGTACCTGAAAAGTTGGTTTTTTTTTTCTATCTTCAATTCCAATCACTTCTTTAAGTTGTTTGGTGATGACTCACAGTGATGAAATTATTTGGATGGCTTTTGTATTGTCTCCAAACCAGATTTTACCTAAAAATATAGTTGAAAACCAGTTCCAGTACTGCTCATACCAAAAGTTGACTTGAAAGAGGCACTTATTGAATTAGAAAAGTACACTTCATTCTCGTAGCAGAAAAGTTGGTTTTTTTCTATCTTAAATTCCAATCACTTCTTTAAGTTGTTTGGTGATGATTCATGGTGATGGAAATATTTGGATGGCTTTTGTATTGTGTCGAAACCAAACTTTTTGTTAAAATACACTTGAAAACCAGTTCCAGTACTGCTCGTAGCAAAAGCTGAGTTTAAAAAGACACTTATTGAATTAGAAAAGTACACTTCATTCTCGTAGCAGAAAAGTTGTTTTTTTTTTATCTTCATTTCCAATCACTTCTTTAAGTTGTTTGGTGATGATTCATGGTGATGGAAATATTTGGATTGCTTTTGTATTGTGTTGAAACCAGACTTTTTGTTAAAATACAGTTGAAAACCAATTCCAATACTGCTCGTACCAAAAGTTGAGTTGAAAAAGACACTTATTGAAATAAAAAAGTACACTTCATTCTCGTACCAGAAAAGTTTGTTTTTTTTTTCTATCTTCAATTCCAATCACTTCTTTAAGTTGTTAGGTGATGATTCACGGTGATGAAATTATTTGGATGGCTTTTGAATTGTGTCCAAACCAGACTTTTTGTTAAAATACACTTGAAAACCAGTTCCAGTACAGCTCGTACCAAAACTTGACTTGAAAAAGGCACTTATTGAAATAGAAAAGTACACTTCATTCTCGTACCAGAAAAGTTGTTTTTTTTCCTATCTTAGATTCCAATCACTTCTTTAAGTTGTTTGCTGATGATTCATTGTGATGAAATTATTTGGATGACTTTTGTATTGTGTCCAAACCAAACTTTTTGTTAAAATACACTTGAAAACCAGTTGCAGTACTCCTCGTACCAAAACATGACTTGAAAAAGGCACTTATTGAAATAGAAAAGTACACTTCATTCTCATACCAGAAAAGTTGGTTTTTTTTTTCTATCTTCAATTCCAATCACTTCTTTAAGTTGTTTAGTAATGACTCACAGTGATGAAATTATTTGGATGGCTTTTGTATTGTCTCCAAACCAGATTATATCTAAAAATATAGTTGAAAACCAGTTCCAGTACTGCTCATACCAAAACTTGACTTGAAAGAGGCACTTATTGAATTAGAAAAGTACACTTCATTCTCAAACCAGAAAAGTTGGTTTTTTGTTTCTATCTTCAATTCCAATCACTTCTTTAAGTTGTTTAGTGATGATTCATGGCGATGAAATTATTTGGATGACTTTTGTATTGTGTCCAAACCAGACTTTTAGTTAAAATACACTTGAAAACCAGTTCCACTACTACTCGTACCAAAAGCTGAGTTTAAAAAGACACTTATTGAATTAGAAAAGTACACTTCATTCTCGTAGCAGAAAAGTTGGTTTTTTTCTATCTTAAATTCCAATCACTTCTTTAAGTTGTTTGGCGATGATTCATGGTGATGGAAATATTTGGATGGCTTTTGTATTGTGTCGAAACCAGACTTTTTGTTAAAATACACTTGAAAACCAGTTCCACTACTACTCGTACCAAAAGCTGAGTTTAAAAAGACACTTATTGAATTAGAAAAGTACACTTCATTCTCGTAGCAGAAACGTTGGTTTTTTTCTATCTTAAATTCCAATCACTTCTTTAAGTTGTTTGGTGATGATTCATGGTGATGGAAATATTTGGAATGCTTTTGTATTGTGTTGAAACCAGACTTTTTGTTAAAATACACTTGAAAACCAGTTCCAGTACTGCTCGTACCAAAAGCTGAGTTGAAAAAGGCACTTATTGAAATAGAAAAGAACACTTCATTCTCGTACCAGAAAAGTTAGTTTTTTTTTCTATCTTCAATTGCAATCACTTCTTTAAGTTGTTAGGTGATGATTCACGGTGATGAAATTATTTGGATGGCTTGTGAATTGTGTCCAAACCAGACTTTTTGTTAAAATACACTTGAAAACCAGTTCCAGTACAGCTCGTACCAAAACTTGATTTGAAAAAGGCACTTATTGAAATAGAAAAGTACACTTCATTCTCGTACCAGAAAACTTGGTTTTTTTTTTCTATCTTCAATTCCAATCACTTCTTTAAGTTGTTTGGTGATGACTCACAGTGATGAAATTATTTGGATGGCTTTTGTATTGTGTCCAAACTAGACTTTTTTTTAAAATACACTTGAAAACTAGTTCCAGTACTGCTCGTACCAAAACTTGACTTGAAAAAGGCACTTATTGAAATAGAAAAGTACACTTCATTCTCGTACCAGAAAAGTTAGTTTTTTTTTTCTATCTTCAATTCCAATCACTTTTTTAAGTTGTTTGGTGATGACTCACAGTGATGAAATTATTTGGATGGCTTTAGTATTGTGTCCAAACTAGACTTTTTTTTAAAATACACTTGAAAACTAGTTCCAGTACTGCTCGTACCAAAACTTGACTTCAAAAAGGCACTTATTAAATTAGAAAAGTACAATTCATTCTCGTACAAGAAAAGTTATTTTTTTTTTCTATCTTCAATTCCAATCACTTCTTTAAGTTGTTTGAAGATGATTCATGGTGATGAAAATATTTGGATGGCTTTTGCATTGTGTCCAAACCAGATTTTATGTTAAAATACACTTGAAAACCAGTTCTAGTACTGCTCGTACCAAAAGTTGAGTTAAAAAAGACACTTATTGAATTAGAAAAGTACACTTCATTCTCGTCGCAGAAAAGTTGGTTTTTTTTCTATCTTAAATTCCAATCACTTCTTTAAGTTGTTTGGTGATGACTCACAGTGATAAAATTATTTGGATGGCTTTTGTATTGTGTCCAAACTAGACTTTTTTTTAAAATACACTTGAAAACTAGTTCCAGTACTGCTCGTACCAAAACATGACTTCAAAAAGGCACTTATTAAATTAGAAAAGTACAATTCATTCTCGTACTAGAAGAGTTATTTTTTTTTTCTATCTTCAATTCCAATCACTTCTTTAAGTTGTTTGGAGATGATTCATGGTGATGAAAATATTTGGATGGCTTTTGCATTGTGTCCAAACCAGATTTTATGTTAAAATACACTTGAAAACCAGTTCTAGTACTGCTCGTACCAAAAGTTGAGTTAAAAAAGACACTTATTGAATTAGAAAAGTACACTTCATTCTCGTAGCAGAAAAGTTGGTTTTTTTCTATCTTAAATTCCAATCAATTCTTTAAGTTGTTTGGTGATGATTCTTGGTGATGGAAATATTTGGATGGCTTTTGTATTGTGTCCAAACCAAACTTTTTGTTAAAATACACTTGAAAACCAGTTGCAGTACTGCTCGTACCAAAACTTGACTTGAAAAAGGCACTTATTGAAATAGAAAAGTACACTTCATTCTCGTACCAGAAAAGTTGGTTTTTTTTTATCTTCAATTCCAATCACTTCTTTAAGTTGTTTGGTGATGATTCATGGTGATGGAAATATTTGGATAGCTTTTATATTTTGTTGAAAGCAGACTTTTTGTTAAAATACACGTGAAAACCAGTTCCAATACTGCTCGTACCAAAAGCTGAGTTGAAAAAGACACTTATTGAAATAGAAAAGTACACTTCATTCTCGTACCAGAAAAGTTGGTTTTTTTTCCATCTTCAATTCCAATCACTTCTTTAAGTTGTTAGGTGATGATTCACGGTGATGAAATTATTTGGATGGCTTTTGAATTGTGTCCAAACCAAACTTTTTGTTAAAATACACTTGAAAACCAGTTCCAATACAGCTCGTACCAAAACTTGACTTGAAAAAGGCACTTATTGAAATAGAAAAGTACACTTCAATCTCGTACCAGAAAAGTTGTTTTTTTCCCTATCTTAGATTCCAATCACTTCTTTAAATTGTTTGCTGATGATTCATTGTGATGAAATTTTTTGGATGACTTTTGTATTGTGTCCAAACCAAACTTTTCGTTAAAATACACTTGAAAACCAGTTGCAGTACTGCTCGTACCAAAACTTGACTTGAAAAAGGTACTTATTGAAATAGAAAAGCACACTTCATTCTCGTACCAGAAAAGTTAGTTTTTTTTTCTATCTTCAATTCCAATCACTTCTTTAAGTTGTTTGGTGATGACTCACAGTGATGAAATTATTTGGATGGCTTTTGTATTATGTCCAAACCAGACTTTTTTTTAAAATACACTTGAAAGCTAGTTCCAGTACTGCTCGTACCAAAACTTGACTTGAAAAAGGCACTTATTGAAGTAGAAAAGTACAATTCATTCTCGTACTAGAAAAGTTATTTTTTTTTCTATCTTCAATTCCAATCACTTCTTTAAGTTATTTGGAGATGATTCATGGTGATGAAATTATTTGGATGGCTTTTGCATTGTCTCCAAACCAGATTTTATGTTAAAGTACACATGAAAACCAGTTCCAGTACTGCTCGTACCAAAAGTTGAGTTAAAAAAGATAGTTATTGGATTAGAAAAGTACACTTCATTCTCGTACCAGAAAAGTTAGTTTTTTTTCTATCTTCAATTCCAATCACTTCTTTAAGTTGTTTGGTGATGATTCATGGTGATGAAAATATTTGGATGGCTTTTGTATTGTGTCGAAACCAGACTTTTTGTTAAAATACAGTTGAAAACCAGTTCCAGTACTGCTCGTACCAAAAGCTGAGTTTAAAAAGACACTTATTGAATTAGAAAAGTACACTTCATTCTCGTACCAAAAAAGTTAGTTTTTTTTCCATCTTCAATTCCAATCACTTCTTTAAAATGTTTGGTGATGATTCATGGTGATGGAAATATTTGGATGGCTTCTGCATTGTCTCCAAACCAGATTTTATGTTAAAATACACTAGAAAACCAAATCTAGTACTACTCGTACCAAACTTGAGTGGAAAAAGACACTTATTGAAATAGAAAAGTACATTTCATTCTTGTACTAGAAAATTTAGTTTTTTTTCCTACCTTCAATTCCAATCACTTCTTTAAGTTGTTTGTTGATGATTCACGATGATGAAATTATTTGGATGGCTTTTGCATTGTGTCCAAACAAGTTTTTAGGTAAAAATACACCTGAAAACTAGTTCCAGTACTGCTCGTACCAAAACTTGACTTGAAAAAGACACATATTGTATTAGAAAAGTACACTTCATTCTCGTACCAGAAAAGTTGTTTTTTTTTCTATCTTCAATTCCAATCACTTCTTCAAGTTGTTTGTTGATGATTCATGGTGTTGGAAATATTTGGATGACTTTTGCATTATCTTCAAACCAGATTTTATGTTAAAATACACTTGAAAACCAGTTCCAGTACTACTTGTACCAAAACCTGAGTGTAAAAAGACACTTATTGAAATAGAAAAGTACACTTCATTTTCGTACCAGAAAAGTTCTTTTTTTATCTTCAATTCCAATCACTTCTTTAAGTATTTTGCTGATGATGCACGATGATGGAATTATTTGGATGGCTTTTGCATTGTGTCCAAACAAGTTTTTTTGTAAAAATACACTTGAAAACCAGTTCGAGTACTTCTCGTACCAAAACTTCAGTGTAAAAAGACATTTATTGAATTAGAAAAGTACACTTCATTCTCTTACCAGAAAAGTTAGTTTTTTTTTTTCTATATTCAATTCGAATCACTTCTTTAAGTTGTTTAGTGATGATTCATGTTTGGATGGCTTTTGCATTGTCTCCAAACCAAATTTTATGTTAAAATACACTTGAAAACTAGTTCTAGTACTGCTCGTACCTAAAGTTGAGTTGAAAAAGACACTTATTGAATTTGAAAAGTACACTTCATTCTCGTACCAGAAAAGTTAGTGTTTTTTCTATCTTCAATTCAAATCCCTTCTTTAAGTTGTTTGGCGATGATTCATGGTGATGGAAATATTTGGATGGCTTTTGCATTGTCTCCAAACCAGATTTTATGCTAAAATACACTTGAAAACCAGTTCTAGTACTGCTCGTACCAAAAGTTGAGTTAAAAAAGACATTTATTGAATTAGAAAAGTACACTTCATTCTCGTACCAAAAAAGTTAGTTTTTTTTTTCTATCTTCAATTCCAATCACTTCTTGAAGTTGTTTGGTGATGATTCATGGTGATGGAAATATTTGGATGGCTTTTGCATTGTCTCCAAACCAAATTTTATGTTAAAATACACTTGAAAACCAGTTCCAGTACTACTCGTACCAAAACTTGAGTGTAAAAAGACACTTATTGAAATAGAAAAGTACACTTCATTCTCGTACCAGAAAAGTTGGTTTTTTTTTCTATCTTCAATTCCAATCACTTCTTTAAGTTGTTTGCTGATGATTCACGATGATGGAATTATTTGGATGGCTTTTGCATTGTGTCCAAACAAGTTTTTATGTAAAAATACACTTGAAAACTAGTTCCAGTACTGCTCCTACCAAAACTTGACTTGAAAAAGACACTTATTGAATTAGAAAAGTACACTTCATTCAAATACCACAAGGAATACATATAATTAAAGTAGGACCTCATTCACCACAAAACACAAATATCAGATTTAACATAAAACCTTAACATTCATAACATCACATCTAATTGTTTGAACATCATAGTTACTCGTTACACAAACATTTGTTGACAAAGACTGTAATGAATTCATCGGCATCAGCGTGATCCACTTCAAAGAGCACACAATCTCCTTCTTTCAATTGATGTTCATTGCAAAATTCCTTCCAGCCCTTCCCTATCTTGGTGGAGCGGGATGAATCTGAAATTAGAAGTTTGCATACTACAGCACTATTAAGACCACTAAGAACGACTTGATTGATATGCTTGCTCCTGATCTAGGTAGCAAATTTGGTGTTAAGGTCCTGATTGGCAAAAAATATAAAAAAAAATTCAGTTTTCGTTAACAAGTCTAATAACTTACGTCTAATAACTTAAACGCTACAAATTCGGAGTTAATCATGAAACCCCCTCTACTCTCCACCCACACATTACTTAAGTCACAAAGAAGCTTTCGACTAATCTTAACTCTTTCATGCAACAAAATAAACCACCAAAATGGTGTTCCTTGAATACATTGTTTTTGCTCCACACTTAACTTCTTATTCAACAAACCAATATATTGTGTTCTACAAGAATGTCTGAAATTAATCTGCAAATATTCATATTAAAAACCATAGGTTAAACTTATTCTACTGAAATATAAATTAAAGTTACAAAGCAACAAAAAATAAAATACTTGACTTATATCACTACAATCTCCAACCTCACAACCTTTACTACCTTTAGAACCTTCACTAATGCCACTCATGTCAACTGACTTGAAATTATAAAACGCATTAACCAAATTTAATTTAAACAAATTCGGCACAAATAAATCAAATTACACACAACATAGTCAAAAATCAACAAACTAACTTTCTAACATCCAACAACACAAATCCAGATTGCTTTTTGTACCCACCCAAGCCTAAATGTCGAAACCAACAAACTCACTTTCTAACATCCAACAACACATGTGCAGTTCGCATTTTGTACCCACCCGACCCTAACTGCCGAAACGATTCTTCTTCAAAAGCATTCGTACATTCGAAGCATTTTTGCTTACACAAACACGTTCACATTTCGAATTAACAATCCACAACAACATTTAGGATTCAGAGAGCATCGATTTGGGGAACAACAACACATAAAAATGGCATTTCAATCGTTGAACAAGAACATACGAAAATAGGGTTTCATTTGGGGAAAAACAACACAAAACTACGGGATTGCAATCGGGGTAGTAAAACATACCAAATTGCCCTTTGATTTGGAGAAGAAGAACACCAAAATTAGGGCTTCCAATTGTGGAGGAAGTTGCGGCAAGGATCCACCTCTATTATTCTTTTCCAAAACCGCACTCTTGCTTTTCCCTAAACCGCAACGTTCACTTCTTTTTTCTTAGTTTTCCTGTGCAGCGCGTGACCTTCAAACCGCAACGTTCACTCTCGCTTTTCTCACGCGTCACTTCTCTTTTCATATTAAAAAACATTAAAATAACCCATGCCACGTAGGCGAGTAAAAATTGGGTCAAATAAGTGAAACATTCTATCATTATTCTATTTTTTATGTTTTAAAACCACTTTAGATACACTTTTAATTTTATTATTTTTAACATTTCAAATCGTATTGAATAGACTTCTAAATTGATTATTTAAAAATTATTGAGAATTAAAAAATTATATATTATAGTTTTTTACGCACATATGTTTTTTTCATAAAGAACTATGTGATATGTAGGACCGACACTAGGGATGGCCAAAAAATTCGTACCCGCGGGTATCCGTAGATAAAACTCGCAACGGGTAGGAAATGGATATTGAAGATGGATATCCGCAAATAATGGGTACAAATATTTTTTATACCCGCATGTTAACGGGACGGGTACGGGTATCATAGTATCAATAGTCGTGGATACTCGTACATGCTGTACTCTCATTTAAATTAAAAAAAAATTTAAAAATTGATTAAAATATTAACACATTGATTTTGAATGGATTATTTTTTATCAATTGGTTTTAAAAAATGTCCATTTATTTGTAAACTATCATTCAACACTATTTAAATGAGTTATTTACACTTTGTTTAAAATTTAAAAATATTATGCATTGTATTTAAAATTTAAAATTTGTTGTTAAACATTAAATTTTTCTTTTTGTAAATACCCGCGGATACCGACATAACGGATACTCGACAAATATAGGTACGAATACGAGACGAATATTTATCCAACGAATAAGGTACATGAAAACTACTATCTGTATCCTACTTGTCTTGACATCTATACTCGACACCAATCTTTCTCGGTTTCACTTCTACAAAGTCCAAAATATTTCAAATGCATTTTCCCAATAGTATTTCAATCTCGAACTATTGACCCTTCCTTGATTTTTCCTTTTTGAATCGGAATACATATAGGTCAATCTTTATCGAAGTTCCAAAATTAAAATATGTATTTTTATCTCTTGTATGCAATCTTTTGTTCTTGTTCTTAGAAAAATAAACATTCAGAACAATCACATCTGTTTTACATATTTGATTAAAAGTTATCTTGTGCCAACTTTCCAAACCCTAAATATGATTTTTTTTGTGTATCATGTCTTATTTTATGAATTTTTCGTAATTTTTTAAAATAAACTATATTGTTATCTTAAACTCAGTTTTTCGATTTCTTTTTATCAACGCTCCATCGCGACTTAAGTTGAAATAAATATTAATTGGATATATAATATAGTTAATAATATATATATATATATATATATATATATATATATATATATATTTCAATTAAATCAGTTTTAGTATCTTAGGATTTTCGTGATTTTGAAAATATAACAGATATACAAAATATTCTATATGAAGAAATTTCTATTTTAGCTCATTAATGTATATAACAAAATATTAACAATATGTAAATTTTAATTTCCTAAAATTAAATAATAAATAAATATTTTTTGTCAATATATTAAATATTTATTTTAAACTAAAATATTTCCAAAATCTATAATTTAAATAATGTTAAACAAATGTTCTCAACATAATATTTACAAACTATTTTTTAAATATAACAGATAGTGAAAACGGTACATTCATTGCATATATTAATTATATCAGGAAATAATAAATAAGTTTTTGATACTTTTTTATTAAGATATATTTTATTACTAAATATTTATACAACAGGTAATGATAAATAAATTATTAATACTTTTTACTAGAATATATTTTATTACTAAATATTTTCTTTTAAAAGTAAGAAAATGTAGCAATTCTTTTTTCCATAAATTCATATTTAGCTTTCATGAGACGTTGCAAGTGAGATCTCGTTTTGCATACAAATTTGAGATTTTGGGTGAGAATTTAGAGAAGAGTTATGGGGAAATTTGAAATAAAAACTATTGGAGTTATAATGACAGTTATGATTCTAACAAGTTTTGCTGAAGCTAATTTTTGGTGCAATGTGAAGTGTAAAATAAAATGTGAAGAACAACCATTTCCTGAAGTATATGATAAATGTATGAGGGATTGTAAATCAAGCTGTAGTAAACTATCCTCTCATCCTGTTTACAATTGTATTACTGGTTGTCACCTAATGAAGTCCATTGCCACAAAGAATGGTAAGTATTCTAAAATTATTTTCTTCTTTTCATGATTTTATGTATTTTTTTCTCTATATTTGATTTCATTCCTTTTTTATTTTGATCATTGACTTTGTTTGCTTTTGATTTTGACCATTGACTTTATTTTCTTGTAGGTGTTAATGATCTTGTGGACAATGTGATGAATTCTTGCATCCAAGAGTGTAAGGAAAGGTTGTAATTAATTTGTAGCAATAATTTTTGAACACAAAAATGTTAAAGGAAATAATATTCATATTCAATTATTAGAAATACATTTTAATCAATAAATAATATTTGTTATCTATTTTCATACTTTTTCTTCCAACTATTTTCTTTCATTTGTTTCAATCTTCCTTTTAATTGTTGCAACTCGGGTATTAATTAATAAATTCTTTTTTTAAGAAAAGTTACTATCAAATTCCATAAAAGAAGATAACTAAAAAGAAAGTTTGTAAGAGAAAGTACTATTTAAATTCTGAAGATGTCAATTACAAATGGGAATATAAACTGATGAGTAAAATTAGAATAAGTTTAAAAATATTTAATTATTTTATATTTTCTAATACATTAAAATAAATAAATTAATAATATTATAGGGAAACTTATTAAAATGAAATAATTTATTTGTGCCTATAATTTATTGCAACTACATCTTTTATAACTGGATGAATTATATCTGAAAGATATAGAAATTATTTTAAATTTTTTTTTTCTTATCATAAACTTTCTAAAATATTGTGATGTTAGAGACGTAGAGACCCCGCTTAATAAAGTAGTCCATCTTTAAATTATTATTATTTTAATTATTATTATTATTATTACTAATAATAATAATAATAATAATAATAATAATAATAATAATAATAATAATAATAATATCAATTGTGACTATGTATACACATTAAAAAATATCTATAAATTATTTAAATTTTAAAAATAGTAATTAAAACTATATCATTGAAAAAAGAAAGAAGGTGTATTTAGTTATTTAATTTATTTATATATATATATATATATATATATAATAAATTTTAGTTTTTAAAATAAAAAAATATTAAGTAATATTAAGTTCATAATAATTTTTATTTTGAGTAAATATTTAAATTTAAAAATGTAGTTACTAATATAATAAAAGAATAAAAATTCTTTTATAATGAGTAATTATTTAAATTAAGAAAACTAGTTACTAAAATAATAAAATTGAAAATAATTTTTTTATTATAAATATATATTTAAATTTAAAAAATAATATTTAAGATGATAAAATTAAAAAAACAAAATATGATACGAAAGAGATGTATAATTAAAAAAATAATTATTACTTTAATAATTATAAAATTATTAATTTGAATTATCGTGGACAGTGGTGTTGAACAATTTTGCAAAGATAAACAGTGAGAAATTATGGAAAACAAGTATATAAATATACATTTCACAACTTCAATTCAATTAAATTATCCACGATAATTCAAATTAATAATTTTATAATTATTAAAGTAATAATTATTTTTTAATTATACATCACTTTGATATCATAATTTGCGAACAAAACAAAAACATGTGAAAAACATAATTAGTGTGCAAGTTTTACCTTTGGTATGTAGGGTCTGATAAGCGGATCTGCTGAATTGAGGGAGCAGGCTGCTCTGGGACTTAGTGAATTGATAGAAGTGAAATGTCCTCAACTGCAAACAACATTTGTTAAATGTCTACAGGATTCTACAAAGTTTGTTTGAGATATTAATATATTATAAAATCATCCCTCCTCTCCCCAATTTGATGTGTTCACCCCCTCAGCTAGCACCTTTTGTATGTTTAATGTTGTGGTTTGAAAATTAGCTAATCACCTTTCAGGATCACACAATAACTATAGTTTCCATCTTCTTAATAAACCTGTATTCCATATGAAAAATGAAATTGATGCAGAGTGGAAGAACAATCGAACGAGATTGATCAGGATTAAATAGGATTGAACGGGATTGCAGAAACCATGGGAAAGAAGACAATAAGCACAAGAAAGAGGGAAAGAGAGAGAGAGAGAGAGAGAGAGAGACAAAATTGATTGTGTGAAAAAGATACTAAAAGAGTCTTATTGATTAACTTTTTGGAAAGGAAGACAAACATATATACAAAGACTAAGTGATGTAAGGAATAACAGAATGCGTAAAATCAGTTTTAACAGACTGGTCATTGGTTGTGTGATCTTTAGGCTGAGCAATGTGACTCTGACCATTATTTTTATTATTCTGACAGCCCCCCTCAAGCTGGGCATAGATATAAAGCAGGCCCAGCTTGGATATAAGAGTGTTGAAAAGAGCTGGAGGAAGAGCCTTGGTTAGAATATCAGCTTGTTGGTGATGGGTGCTGATGTGAAGAAGCTTGATGAGACCTTGTTTGACCTTTTCTCTAATTAAATGGCAATCTGTCTCTATATGCTTGGTTCTTTTGTGGAAGACCTGATTTGATGCAATCTGTATGGTTAAAAGACTATCACAGTACGGAAGGGAAGGTTGCTGGTGATTAACTTTAAGATCTTGCATAAGGTGGTGGAGCCACTAGTATTCAGCCTCGGAGGAACTTCTTGAAACAGTTTGTTGCTTTTTTGATTTCCAACAAATGGGAGAGTTACCAATATAAATTATATAACTAGTAACAAATCTTCTGGTCTCGGGGCATCCAGCCCAATCTGAATCACAAAAGGCCTTTAATTGTAGGTTGCTGGTGGAGTCGAAGAAAACCCCCTGTCCAGGATGTTGTTTTAGATAACGAAGAATCCGCATGGAAGCTCGATGGTGTAGACTTGTAGGTGCAGCAATGAATTGACTTAAATGATGCACAGCAAAAGTGATATCTGGCCTTGTATGAGTAAGATAGATAAGACAGCCTATCAACCTTCGAAAGGGTGCTGGATATGAGAGAAGTTCCCCTGTTTCTGTGTTTTTGTGTCTAGAGAAATTCATGGGTGTTGATGTAGGGGCAGAACCAAGCATCCCAGCTTCACTCAAAATATCAGTAGTGTACTTTCGTTGACACAGTTGTATTCCTTTGCTGCTTCTTGCAACTTCAAAGCCAAGAAAATATGTCAAGTTTCCCAGATTTTTAATCTTAAACGTATGATCTAGAAGATTAGTAATTGAATTGATTTCAACAATATCATCTCCAGCCAATATTACATCATCAACATATATAAGAAGGGCAGTGATGTGTGAATTATTAAATTTGAGATACAAGGAATGGTCAGCAAAGGATTGTTTATAACCATGTGAACATAGAAATTCTGAAAGTTTGGAATACCATTGTCTACTAGCTTGTTTAAGGCCATACAAAGATTTATGTAGGTGGCAAACACGATTTTTATCATCACAGTTAAAGCCTGGTGGTAATTGCATGTAAACTTCTTCTTCTAAATTGCCATGTAAGAAAGCATTGTTTACATCCAACTGTTTTAAATGCCAATTATGTATGGAAGCCTAGGATAGAAGCAACCTAATAGTTGTTATTTTTGCCACAGGTGAAAAGGTGTGTAGATAATCTAACCCTTCTTTTTGTGTGTAACCTTTTTCCACTAGACGCGCTTTGTAGCGTTCTATAGATCTGTCAGCCTTATACTTCACCTTGTATACCCATTTACATCCAACAACGTGCTTTCCTTTAGGTAAATGGCTTATTGTCCAAGTTCCATTCTATTCCAGGGCTATTAACTCTTCTTTCATGGCTTGCTGCCAATGTTCATAGTAGGAGGCGTCTTCATAAGATTCTGGTTCAGCATGAGAATCAATGGAACAAATAACCTCTTTGAAAGAAGGAGATAATCTTGCAAGAGAGATGTGAGCCTCAATAGGATATCTAGATTTCATTCCAATTTTAGTAGCAAAAGAAGTTTGGAAATCTTGCAAATAGGCAGGAGCAGTTTTATGTCTAGTAGACTTCCTAAGATGATTTTGTTCTAATCTGGAATCAATATCAGGTTCATTATTTAATCTAGTAGAATCACTAGTGTTCTCTTCCTTCAATTCGTTATTTTCAGAAACACCTTTATCACTCAAACAGTTAGGGATAATAAGATCAAAATCATAATCAAGAATAGGTGTAGCAATTTTGTCAACATAATCTTCATGAGAAATGATTTTAAAAGGAAATTTGTTTTCATAGAATATAACATTTCTAGAAACGTGAATGGAATGAGACTTTAAATCATACACAACATACCCTTTTACATTTGGTTTGAACCCAAGGAATATACCTATCAGAGCCCTGGGATCCAATTTGGTTCGGTTGGCAGAGATGGTAGAAACATAGCATAAACATCCAAAAACATGTAGCTGTCTCATATCAAAAGCATTGCCATACAGAATCTCAAAAGGAGTAGAATCTTTAAGAAAGGGAGTAGGCAAACAATTTATTAAATTAACAACATATAAAACAACAAAATTCCAAAAGTTTTGAGAAAGGTTAGATTGAAACAGTAAAGCACGTGTAACATTCATAATGTGTTGATGTTTCCTTTCAACCAAACCATTTTGTTCAGGGGTTTCAATGCAACTGGTCTGATGGATGATTGCTTCAGTTTTAAAGATATCTGTCATATTAAACTCTAAACCATTATCTGTCCTAATTATCTTGATGGTTTTCTGAAACTGAGTTTTAATCATAGAGACAAAATTGATTAAATGGATGTGGGTTTCAGCTTTGCTTTTCATAAGATACAACCAGGTAAATTTAGAGTGATCATCCACAATAGTAAGGAAATATTTGTCACCATTCATGGAATTAACAACACAAGGACCCCAAATATCCATGTGTACTAAATCAAAAACAGAATCAACATAAGATGTACTATTAGGAAAAGGCAATTTTCGTTGTTTAGCTAAGTGACATACATCAAAATCAGAGTTACAGGAAGGGAAATGAAAGGAAACTTTTTGTTAAGAACAACTATCCTTTTGTGTGACGGGTGACCAAGACGCATGTGCCAAATGTCATGGTTAATAACACTGGTACAGGCTTGAGCAGGAGTGCTCTCTCTGGTATTGATTTCACCCTTGATCACGTACAGGCATGACTGGATGTTAGCTGTACCAATCCTCTTGGTGGATTTCTTGTCCTGGATAGAACATTCATTAGTGGTGAAGGTAACAATGCAATTGGAATGGGAAACAAGTCTAGAAATAGACACCAAATTATACGAGAAACTGGGAACAAAGAGGACATTTCCAATACACAAATTTCCAAAAATTTTCGCAGAACCCGAATGAGTTGCTTGGACTTTGGTTCCATCAGGCAAATTAACATGTATAGGAGAAATACGATTAAAAGAAACTAAGTTTGAGAGGGAACAACATATATGATCTGTGGCCCCCGAGTCAAGGATCCAATCATTATGAGAATTAAAACGAATTAAAGAGACAAGATTCTTACCCTTTTCTACATTGCAGGAGACAATGGAACCAACCTGATTGGCAGAAACACCTTCACTGCCATTACCATTTGTTTGTTTCAGTAGAGTCATTAAACCTTAGTACTGCTGCTGTGATAATTTGAAGTCGTGATCCTCTAGAATAGAATCAGTCTTTCCTTCTTGATTCGTGTCCACACTATTCACATTACCTCCTTTATTATTTGTTTTATAACCTGGTGGAAATCCATGCTTCTTGTAGCAATTGTCAATTGTGTGACCATTCCGACCGCAAAAAGAACAAACCTTCTTGCTATATCTGACATTCTTGCTGTCAGTGTTGTTATTACCTGGATAGCTATGCTTCTTTAAGCAAATAGACTCACTATGACCAACCTTTTTGCAGTAACTACAAGTAATAGTAGTGTTGTTGATCTTGATCTCGGTTCCATTCAAGACATTATTCCTTCCTATCTGCCTTTCCTGTTGAACCTCGTAAGAGAAAATTTTTGAGATGGATAGGATCGGATCCATCATAAGGACATGAGAAGTGATGTTGTTGTACTGCTCATTGAGGCCTCTCAGGAATTGCATAGCATGATCTTCAATCTTTCTCTGTTGAAAAGAATTAGTGAGACCACAAGAACACTTCGCAGAACAATTGTAAATCAGATCAGGCCGAAAACTATCGAGTTCATCCCAAAGAACACGAATACGTGTGAAATACTCTGTGACAAAGGAACTTCCTTGCTTGAGCGAAGATGCTTCTAGCTGTAACTCAGATATGCGCAACAAATTGTCCTGAGAAAATCTAGACTTGAGATCCTTCCATATTTCTTCAGATTTTTTCATCCATAAGATGCTTTGCCTGATGGAGGGTGAAACCGAGTGTGTTAACCAAGAGACAACCATATTATTGCATCTCTTCCAAGCTTGATATGTGGGATCTGCTTTTTCTGGTTCAGGAGCAGAACCATCAATGAATTGCATCTTGTTCTTGGCGCTAAGAGCAGTGGCGAAAGATTTGCTCCATGAATGGTAATTCTGCGACTCCAACACAGGCGACACAAGAGATAGGGTTGGGTTTTCGCTGGGATGCAGGTAAAGAAAACTATGCGGGGCATTGGAATCGTTAGCAAGCATTATGGATTTGGATTCACTTTTTGTGGCCATGGCAAAGAAAAGGAAAACGAAGGAAAGAAACAAAGCAAGAAGGAAAAAGAAAGAAAGAAACAGAGATGCGTAATAGAGCTCTTCTTTTGAAGAGCTCTGATACCATATTCCATATGAAGAATGAAATTGATGCAGAATAGAAGAACAATTGAACGAGATTGGACAGGATTGAACAGGATTGCGGAAACCATGGGAAAGAAGACAAGAAACACAAAAAAGAGGGAAAGAGAGAGAGAGACAAAACTGATTGTGTGAAAAAGATACTGAAAGAGTCTTATTGATTAACTTTTCGAAAAGGAAGACAAACATATATACAAAGACTAAGTGATGCAAGGAATAACAGAATGTGTAGAATCAGTTTTAACAGATCATTGGTTGTGTGATCTTTAGGCTGAGCAATGTAAGCCTGACCATTATTCTTATTATTCTGACACATCTTATCAGTAAATCATTCAATTAAGTATTTGCAGGATTTGTCACATCATATGGGTGGAACGTAGAAAACATTTAGTAACTAAAACTTCGACATTCAGTTATGAAGAGGAGAACCTGACGTAAAGGAATTATTAAGTTTGTTAATACCTAATTTGTGTGCCCAAAGCTCATTCTTAGTTGACTATCCATCCTTAAAGGGTGAATACAACAGTTGTTGTGTATTGGTGGTTTGATTATTTAGGGATCAGATGGCGGTGTACGAGAAGCTATTCTGACTGCTCTAAAGGGTGTCTTGAAGCATGCTGGGAAAAATGTGATTCTGTTACATCGCTTCTTTATAGAGGAGCTCTATAGAGCTATAGAGCTAAGGTGATTTTGTTAAGAAAAATGTGATTCTTTTTGTACATCATAAGAATTGTGTTGTATGTAATTTGAGTGTTATATGGTAACAAGCCAACAAGCGAATGAACTCAATGCAAGGGGGATGGGAAGGCTACATAGGATTAGTGGGCATGCTCAACAGGTTATGATTATCAATGAATGCATGAGAGGAAGTTGGATTATGGGTCTGGAATATCTGTAGAAGTCTCGATTAGGAGAAGGGTCTGTTGGGGTGAACATTTCATTTCTTTAAAATTAACTTCTATAAATTCGTTTATTCACAAGCAGACCCTTGATCATGTAGTAGTTAGCCATATTGCTAGATGTAGAAGGAGACCCAAAACAAGAGTGAAACCTTGACAAATTTGAAGGTTCAATAGTTTGTCGTGCCTGCATTCGATGAATGAGAATATTCCGAGATATCTGACATATTTGGTGATTGATGATCGAACAGATGAATAAGGTGACGTGTATATTCAAGTTATGGGAATTGCCATTTATACAGTTTGTCTGGAAACAATGGTAATTATAGCTTTCTAGAGACACTTCAGTTCATGGCTGCCATCAACAACACCAAAGGAGTTTATGAATTTGTCCAAGCTCGCCGACTCCGGTAACAAATATCCATTCTATCTCTTTTTCTTTCTCGGTTTTCTTATGTTTTGTTACAATTATGTGTATATACTTAGGTTTTTACAATGATATATAATCACAAATATCATTAGATAATTTAGAAGAGGTGGGTGGTGTGTGAGTGTCAGGTATGGAAAATGCTTCAAGACGAAGTTATTCTGAGGAACACACTTTCATATCGGGCACAGAATCAGCAAAAGTGATTCTAAACAATGAGGATAAATTCTCAAAGAAGTATATGAAGTCAATCGTTGAGCTTGTTAGACGTGATAGCTTGCTCTGTCCTGCACACCAACATCACAAACTTATTCGCAGTTCTCTGTTTTCTCTATTCGCGGCCTTCCTTTGTTGAACTCTTTGATTCACTTCTTCTTGAAGCTACAAGTAGTTGGAAATGTGGATCTGTTCTCGTTATTCAAGATGAAACACTCAAGGTATTTCAACTAAACAAAAATAAATGAAGCTTATTCTTTATGTAAATACTACTTCTTAACACCATTATTTATATTCCAAAATAACTAATATTTTAAACTAAAAACAATTATCAAAATAATTATCAGGAAACAACTTAGTATGTCATTTCTCTCCACTAGCCAGTGATGAGAAATTGTGCTATTTCATGGCATGAAAGAAGACCATGTTCATTGCGGGATTTTTTTCTTCTAGTATTTCAATTGAGTTTCTTGATATGATGAAATAGAGTGATGAAAAAGCCTTACAAAGACAATTGCAAGTACATGACTTTTATGCCTTATCTTAATTGTCATGTGCAAAAACTGTAAACTCTACTAGAAAAGGTAATTTTGAATATGGTATCAATGGTGTTATACTTACTACTCAAGGAGTTTTTTATTACATGTGTTCATATTTTACTTTGTTGGAAATATATTAGTAACTAGTATATAGTATATGTATAAGGTCTATCTACTAGAGAATAAAGACTCAATTGAAATATCACAAAAAAGAAAGAAAAAATCATTTGAACGAGCATTTGAGATAAATAATGACAAGAGAGGTGTATTACTTTTTCAATTCTATCTTAAAATATTTGTATTTATAAGATATTTTAAGAAAAGAGCTTAAATTTTATCTACTTATTTTTATAAGGTATGATCGAGTCATCTGTATTTATCAGAAGTAATAAATGAGATGCACTTCTGAAGTAATCAATGAAACGAAGAAAGGAAGAAAAGCTTCAACAAGAATGTCTATTCGTGTTACTGTTTTCTTCAACTAGGTAATAATTCAAGAAGATATTAAATGTACAATAAAATGAGAGAGGAAAAGATGTTCCAAGAATAGAATAAAATGTGCAAATACTATTGTGAGTTCTTCATTGAGAAATTAAAAGCATCTTATATAACTATGCTGCAAACCCTTTTACAGGTTGCAAAAATTGTGCAAATGTAGCCCCTAATGTGTTTGCAATTGAAGAGGACTTTGGAAGAGTCAGAGCATATTCAACCAAGGTGGGATCCTGAATTAATTCAATAGGGTATTAACAGTTGGTATCTCTACGTTACACTATTATATATATATATATATATATATATATATATATATATATATATATATATATATATATATATATATATATATATATATATATATATATATATACTAACACATTTAATTTGATTATGAGAGAAGTACAATGAACCTTACTTCATCTTTGACCATTACCGAGCTTTGCTTCTAAACCCAGATTTCACTTTTATTGCTAGTATCTTTTCAAGATGTTTTTCTGATGGTGATCTTAACTTTCATATAATTAAAGGTGAAAATAATATTTCTAAATGGTTAAAAGAAACCATAAAGTATTGAAGGATGGTTAATATAATTTGTCATGTCTTAATATGCGTACCATTGTTTATAGCAAAGTCCTTTCATTTAGTTGCCCCCTTTTATTATATAACTTAAGAATTTAAGATCAAAATCTTGTGACTTATGTTGGGTTTATTGTATAACTATACAAACACAATCCATTGATATGTTAATTTTACATTTTTATTGATGGTAGATACTTGAGATTTAGAACCTCTGCTATCAAAATAATATTTGCTCAGAGATTGCTGGAACGGATTGAACTTAACATTTGTGTTTTGCCTTAATGAAGTGGACAATTTTCTGCTACTTATAGGAAAAGAAAATCAGAAGCTGATTTTCATAAGTTAAACTTCTCTTAACACACTTGAATTTATTCGAATTTAACAATTATTTAGGCACTGTACAAGATATATCACCTAGAGTTTTTCGATGGTTAGTTAACAATAATCTTCACTCTATTCATGATGATAATGAAATATTCTGCTTTGGGATTTTTACTTTATTCTTTCCATGTCAAGGTTACTTTGAAAGATTAGGAAAGGAGAGTTAGTAGCATAAACAGAGAAGATTTGCATATGAATGTTGTGTAGTGATTGAATCATATGATGTGACGATTGCAGTAGCAGAGGACCTAGAATGGAGCGAGCAGACTTGTTAGACATAAATGGACAAATTTATGCAGCACATGTCAAATTTTATTCAGTTTTAAACCAGTTTTGTTCCTTTCTGCTAAAACACAATTAGTTATGCTGACATTTACCTTATTACAACAAGGAAGAGCATTGAATGTATATTTTGCGGTTGCAAACCATGTCCTAGGATTTCAATCACAAACTATTGTACTTTTCTTTGTAAGTTAAGGATGATGGAAGTGTTCCTGATAAATATGTTATGTAGACCATAAAATAGTGTATGTGTGAATGGTTGGATTAAATACTTTGATTAACTCTATTTTAATGGTTTAAAAAATATTTCAAATATTTTTTTGGCAGTTTTTAATGTGAATATGTGATATATTTTGTTGCGGCTTTTAACTATCAAAAAATGATATATTTGTGGCGGTCCTTAACTGTAAAAAATGATATATTTGTGGCCGTCTTTAACCGTTAAAACATGATTTAATTTGTGGCAGTTTTTAACCGTCAAAACATGATTTAATTTGTGACGGTTTTTAACCGTCAAAATATGATGTATTTTGTAGTGATTTTTAATCGTCAAAATATGATAAAATATAATCAAATTAGAGTACATTTTGTAGCGGTTTTTAACCGCTATTATTTTTTTTTCTTTTCTGACAGCAATATCAACGATTAGAATATTTGTCACAAACAGTTTTTGACATATGTAATTTTGACGGTTATTTTAACCATCGAAAAATTTCATTTGTGACAGTTTTTAACCGCTAAAATTTGTAATTTTGACCGTCACAAATGTTGATATTTTTTGTAGTGTATCCTTCACTTCTTTCTTTGTGTTGAACCTTTGGGCGATAAGTAGCATATCCAAATGATAAATTGAAGTTTCACTATGCAAGGCGTGACCAAATTCTAGGTCGTATACAATTGGTTTGATTGGAAAGCTTACAAAGTGTTGTGCTGGTTGTTGGGTGAGTGAAGTTGATGTGTTTCAATGTTTGGGACGTTTGCTTCATCCCCTTTGTCGTCTTCATGATTGTTAAGGATTTTGTCTTCATCCTAACTAAAAGGACGAATACTTCGTTTGGAAGCCAAACTTGTACATCAACTTTTGTTGGATGTAATGGGAGTTGTCAATTTTGGTCTTTGTTAAAGTTGATGTATGGACTAGTTAGGTAATTGGGTGTATGACTGCATGTTATTTTCCCAATCACCATAGTTTAGTTGGGTTGGTGGATTAAGGTTGAAGATGAGATGATGTGGTGATTCGTGTGACAATAAGTGTGTTTGGAGATTGTATGAGGGTTTATGTTGGCATGGGACATCATAATTAGGTGTTGGTGTAGGTGAGTATTGTGTCAGTTGTGGTTGTGTGGACGAAGTAGCAAATGTTCCAAATATTACATATAACTCAGGTCTAGTTTGGAGTTTAATTTATTCACAGATCCCGAAGAATAACTGAGCATTATTGTCACCGTTGATCTCAATGGTGGAGTAATGACTTAACCTGCTATCGAGTCTGGTTGGGTAGTGGAAGTGGAAAGTGACCACCATTTCTTGTGGATCCATGTTTAGTTTTCTAAGGATGAGTTTTTTCATTCGTTATAGGGAGATAACTTCTTTTAGTGGCAATATTTTTGATCTTGGAGAAGAAAACGTAGATCGTTCAGCGGGACTTTTGTTGATTCCACCATTGTAGTGAACAATGATGTATTTTGAATTCATTGTGAGAATGAATACACCATTGTAGTGAACAATGATGTATTTTGATCTCAATGGTGGAGTAATGACTTAACCTGCTATCGAGTCTGGTTGGGTAGTGGAAGTGGAAAGTGACCACCATTTCTTGTGGATCCATGTTTAGTTTTCTAAGGATGAGTTTTTTCATTCGTTATAGGGAGATAACTTCTTTTAGTGGCAATATTTTTGATCTTAGAGAAGAAAACGTAGATCGTTCAGCGGGGCTTTTGTTGATTACACCATTGTAGTGAAGAATGATGTATTTTGAATTCATTGTGAGAAAATAATTGAAATTGAAAAGGTTGTATAGTAGAAGAAGAAACACTTTGATTAGTGATGAAATAAGACAATTAAATAGAAAAAAAATTGTATTTATGAATACTACATGTATTTGGTATGACATAGGTGTTGTAACTGTAAAGTGTTTTTAAAATATTTATGAATTACTAAATATTTATGAATTACTACATGTAATTGGAGATTAAGGAGCAGAGTGTGTAGTGTATAACTATAGATAAATAAAATAAAATAAAATAAACATGATCAGCGTGTAATTGGAGATAAATTAAATAAAAAAATAAGACTAATTTGTAATTGAAGATAAATAAAATGAAAAAAAAGGAATGACTAATATGTAACTGAAGATAAATAACATGAAAAAAAATAAGTAGGACCAGTGTGTATCTGAAGCTAAATAAATAAAAAATAAAATAAGCAAGACTAGTTTAGAACTAAAAATAAAATAAATGAAAAAAATAAGCAGGATGGTAACACTCGAAATGTTGCATTATGCCTAGGCCCTTTGCATCATATCCTTAGAGGTATTTAGACCACTAATTCTTAGTTTTTAAGTCATATTTAGTTTAGACTAAAATGATGCTAGATTTTACTAATTTTCATTAGATTAGCTTCTATTAGTTAGCATAAGACTAATCTAGTTTACCTAACATGCCATTTAATTGTAGTTTTGACAGTATAAATTTTAGATTGTCCCTATAACGTCGTCCCTATAACATCGTCCCTATAACGTGTGTAAAAAAAAGGTCCTATAACATCGTCCCTATAACGTGTGTAAAAAAAAAGTCCAACGTTAAAAATGACCAATGACATTTTTGTAAATTATGGGACTTTTTTAACGTCTGCTTGTTCTAGATCAAGCGTAATTTAACGTCTGCCCCTCGAAACCCCGACTTTATTTAAAAAAGGATGTCAGACCGTTGTTTCCCCAACGTCACTTAACGTCGGAATGCTTGTCCCCCAACGTTAATTAATGTCAGCCCCTATCCCTGGACGTTAATTTTTAGTTATCTCTGTGCGAAACGTAGAAACCCTACATTGTTCCACTATTTTCGCGATTGTTCCTGCCAACGACTACCATTTCGACCTCCTCCAAGTAATTTTCGAACATTTTTCACCATCAAACTTGTTGGGATTTGATTATGGATTGATTTTAGGCGTTTTGAATAGAATATTTTGCGTTTTCATCCCCATTTGCAGCAATTTCATATCATCTACTCTGTTAAATTAAAATTAACCTATGTATCTACTTAGTTATACTAAAACTAACATATGTTTTATGTTTCCAAAATTTCATTAGAATTGTGAGTAAGCCTAAAGGCCAACAACTTAAAGTATTATATCCAAAGGTTGGAACTCATTCATTTTAAAGTTATTAATTTCTGCATGTCAACTATGACTTTGATATGTGATTATTTTATTTGTAACGTTTAGTGTAACAAGTAAGAATATTCATGGGAATATGGCTATTATGTCATGTCTTGGATAAGAAAAATCATTTGAGCTGCAATTAAAGATGATTGGATAGAGGTAATAATATATATATATATATATATATATATATATATATATATATATATATATATATATATATGTGTGTGTGTGTGTGTGTGTGTGTGTGTGTGTATATCTTTCACATATTATAAATCATATAAAATTTTAAAAAATGATATTCATACATAATTGAATTGAATTACTTTTTTAATGGTTCAAGAATTCATCACCTCTACTAGATGACATTATCCACACACTAAGACAGGAGTAGGCAACATGTCTAAGGGAAAGATGAAGTTGATACCACCGAAATTAGAACTCCTTTCAAAATCTTTGTTGGATAATAATTTCATGTTGAAACTTTTAGTTTGATGTTATTTGTATTAGTTTAGAATACTTAAGTGTTATTAGATATAACTCTAAGTCCAAAAATGTGTTGAAAATATTATGAAATTGTTCTGGGAATTTTCTGATTTTTCAGGTGTGGGAATATTGTAAAAACAACTAAACTTTAAAAAAAGAACAACACTTTTTGACATCAACTGGTGCGCTAACAAACGTCAAATAACGTCGGCCATGGCAAGCCTCGATGTTGTTTGACGCTTGGCAGAGCACCACGAGACGTCAAAGAATGTTGTTTTTTGGCACCATTCAGCATAAAAATTGATGTTTACTCCCTTTAACCACGACGTTGGATAATGTCAAACCCTTCTGTCCCCAACGTTAATTGATGTTTGCTCTAGTTTTCGATGTTATTTTGACGTCACCTAGTACGACATTAGTGTTTGGGCATACGTCAAAGATCTAAAATATGAGACTTTAAAAGCCTTTTTTATGTTAGTGAGGATTTGAAAGTAATTTTATGATATGAAAGTGTCCTTAATATGATATGAAAGTGCTAATTGGTGGTTGTGCATCTCATAGGAAAAGTAACCTTGTGTTTGGATGGAGCATTTCAACAATGCTTAGAAATTGAAATGTTTTGTATTTAAATTGCTTGAAATTAAACTCCCATCATTTTGTAAATAACTTGTTTGGATAAAAAAATTAAAATACCTTACATTTCAATTTCTTGTTTAGAAAACAACAATTGAATTTCTTGTGAGATAAAATTTAATTTTAACAATATTTATTTAAGGTTTAATTATGTTTTGAGTTCATGATAAATTGGGAAACGGGCTCGACGACCCAGATGGGTAGGGAAAACCAAAAGGTTAGGTCGGCCCGATGATCCAGATAGGCCTAACGACCCATACTGACCGGTCGTGCCCGTCAAGTTTGTCAATTGGCCCGACCCGGTTGGGTCATTGGCCCGACTTGGACCCACTAGGTTGTTAGGCTTGCTCGACCCTCTAGGTCGTTGGACCCATTTGTTTCATTAGGCCTACCCGACCAGTTTGTGTCGTTGGGTCAACCCAACCTGACTAGGTTGTTGGGTTGGTTAGGCACGTCTAAGTCATTGGGCCAATCGGGCACCGTCTACGTTGTCGGGTCGGTTTAGGTTGTCAGGCAAGTCAGACCCGTTTGGGTTGTCGAGCCGGTCGTGCTCGTACGTGGTCATCGGGCTTTCCCGAAATGTCGGGGTCTTCGAGCCCACCCGATACCACTAAGTCGTCCGGCCCACCCGGCACATGTGGATCATCAAGCCCACCCAGTGTGGTTGGGTCATCAGGCACATAGTGACCAATTATAATTTTTTATTCATACTAGTTAATATTTTAGTAACCAATAATTTTTTACTTTGTATATTGGTATCTAAATTAGTCATTATATTGACTAACAACTTTTGGTCACTAAAATTGGTTACTAATGAGGCATTTTCTTGTAGTGATAAAATAATAATAATAAAATATACATGTAATTTCCTTTTATTCAAGCTCATTAAATAAAATAGTATTTACTTTTACTTTCTTTTTATACTTTTCAAATTATAAAATAATGATAAAATAAAAACTAACGTCAAAGAATGCTGTTTTTTGGCACCATTCACTGTAAAAATTGACGTCTACTCCCTTTTACCACGACGTTGGATAACGTCAGACCCTTCTGTCCCCAACGTTAATTGATGTTTGCTCTAGTTTCTGACGTTATTTTGACATCACCCAGTACGACATTAGTGTTTGGGCATACGTCAAAGATCGAAAATATGAGACGTTAAAAGGCTCTTTTATGTTAGTGAGGATTTGAAAGTAATTTTATGATATGAAAGTGTCCTTAATATTGACTTGGTGCTAATTGGTGGTTGTGCAGCTCATAGGAAAAGTAACCTTGTGTTTGGGTGGAGCATTTCAACAATGCTCACAAATTGAAATGCTTTGTATTTGAATTGCTTGAAATTAAACTCCCATCATTTTCTAGATAACTTGTTTGGATAAAAAAATTAAAATACCTTACATTTCAATTTCTTGTTTAGAAAAAAACAATTGAATTTCTTGTGAGATAAAATTTAATTTTAACAATATTTATTTTAGACTTAATTATGTTTTGAGTTCATGATAAATTTGGAAATGGGCTTGACGACCCAGATGGGTCGGGAAAACCAAAAGGTTGGGTCGGGCGATGATCCAGACAGGGTTAGCGGCCCATACCGACCGATTGTGCCCGTCAAGTTCGTCAACTGGCCCAACCCGGTTGGGTCATTGGCCCGACTTGGACCCACTAGGTCATTAGGCACGCTCGGCCCATCTAGGTCGTTGGACCCGTTTGTTTCATCAAGCTTACCCGACCAGTTTGTGTCGTTCGGTCAGCTCGACCCGGGTAGGTTGTTGGATTGGTCAGGCATGTCTAGGTCGGCGGGCCAGTCGAGCACTGTCTACATTGTCGGGTCGGTTTAGGTCGTTAGGCTAGTCAGACCCGTTTGGGTTGTCGGGCCAATCGTGCTCATACGTAGTCATAGGGCTTTCCCGACACATCGGGGTCTTCGAGCCCGCCCGATACCACTAGGTCGACAGGCCCACTCGGCACATGTGGATCGTCAAGCCCACTCGGTCTGGTTGGGTCATCGGGCACATAGTGACCAATTATAATTTTTTATTCATACTAGTTAATATTTTAGTAACCAATAATTTTTTACTTTGTATATATTGGTATCTAAATTAGTCATTATACTGACCAACAATATTTGGTCTCTAAAATTGGTTACTAATTAGACATTTTCTTGTAGTGATAAAATAATAATAAAATATACATGTAATTTTCTTTTATTCAAGCTCAATAAATAAAATAGTATTTACTTTTACTTTATTTTTATACTTTTCAAATTATAAAATAATGATAAAATAAAAACTAAAGCAAGAACTTTAAATAAATAACTAGATATGAATTAGAATGTTATAAACAAATATAATAACAAAAATATAAATTAATACCAATGATCCATAGATAACTGGAGATGGAGTGAAATAAATAAACAAGATCGGTAAGTAATTGGAAATAAATTAAATTAAATAAATAAACATGACCAGTGCATAATTAGAAATAAATTAAATGAAATAAATAAACACGAACATTGCGTAACTGCGGATAAATTCAATGAAATAAATAAATAGGACCAATGTGTGACGAGAAAAAAATTATTACTTTTGAACTATTATTTATTTATTTTTTTATATTATTTCCTATATTATACTAAAAAAATTTGAAACATAATTTTACAATAACATATCACATAATTAAAATATTCACATAAACATATATTTAAAATATTGTATGCATCTTATATCCACACCATTTAGTACATCTTATATTTCCTATATTAGAAGAGGAAGAAGTGTTATTTATTTACAGTTTCCCCTTCATATACTGGCTTTCAAACAGGTGGAGGGAAAATGTTATGGATAGAGTTCACTTGGACTGTTGGGGGTAAATAGAAGGTAACTCCGATTTTTCCTTCGATGACAATCGACGTGTTTGGAGCAGAGAGGAAAGTAATAACATAGTTTCCAGTTTCCTAAAATGTCACAGAATTATTCACTACATTGGTTTGCCATGCATTCCCTAGGAAAACAATTACAATGTCGGCGAAGAAGGGATCAGACATGTTGGGAGCAACCATCTATGATAAGGTTATAAAATTTTGTTTTTCACACACAATTATAAAATAGGGAAGTGAGACAAATATCACATAAAAAAATATACAACATATCATAATAAGACAAAATAAAATAAAAATTCTCCCAAATCCATAAAACTGAATTTTATCATACTTTATAAAGATATTGATTAATTTTGTAGTGACTAGTCAGGATAAATCAGCTCATGGCCAACAAAGTAACTCAAGAACATCTCATCTTGAGTAATACTAACTCGTTTAAATCCCTAAGGTCATACATCCAACTACAATAATCAATCTTTATTTATCATAAATTTTATTTCAATATTAAACCATATAATTATATAAATAAATAGATAGGATCAATGAATAATAAAAATAAATAAAAAGGACCGGCACGTAACTAGAGACAAATATAAATATGTAAATGAGAGTAAATATAAACTGAATAGATAGGACCAATGCACAACTAGAGATGAATATAAATAAATAAATAGGAACAGAAACTAAATATAAATTAGAATAAGGCTAGAGACAGCTCACTTAAGGTAAATATAGAGATAAAAATAATTATGAACAGATAAAAAATAATCAAAGTAAAGAGATAAAATGATAGATGTCTCCTCCCTTTACCTTAGTTATTGTGAAAGATATATCCCAAAAATTTGTAGTTACTCTGTGAACGTTTTAGCCTTCTTCTTCTTTTTTTCTTCACTATCAATTTCACACTCACAAACTCCTTTTTTTTTTTATCTTATTGTCTCTATTTGCTTTTCACATTCACCACCGCTATTTATACTACATGTATAATCATTACATTCAGTTCGCTTAATTAGAAAACACAGTACATTTTTTTCTTCTTTCAATTTCTCTGATTAGTTTCGTTCTTATGGATTAAGCTCTCCTATTTTCTTTTCTTTTTTAACCTATATTGTATTAAATCTCAAATACAATTTTTAACCATTTTATCTCATGCAATTACGTGGAGTAGAGAATTGTGGTGAGGATTTTTCTTTTTTTTTTCATTGCATATCAATATATGAGTTTACTTATTATTATTATTATTATTATTATTATATATATATATATATATATATATAAAAGTTTATCTATAACTGTAATTAATATATATTTTACATAATTATATACATATTTAGGTAAACTTAACTTATATATATTTTATTGTTTATATATATATATATATATATATATATATATATATATATATATATATATTATAATTTAGTTGTATTTCTAATTGATAAAACAAAAATAAAAAATAAGATTTTTAATGTCTTTACATCAATCTATCATTGGAAAATGAAATAATTCTACACATTGAAAGTATATTTTGATATTTTAACATATTGGATCCATGGATTGTTATATCCTAATTATTGCATAACTTTAACGTTAGATTTTTAGACTTTAGAAACCCATGGTGTGTTAATTGACAAAGAAAACTTTGGTTACATACATAAAAAATGGAAGATAAAGAAAACAATCTTCTCAAAGACAGAAACCTAAATCAACATTTTAGTAACAAATTTAGCTATACAGTGCATGTCGTAGACTTCTATTTATTGTGTAGAGTTCTTGTTCATTATACTTACCAACACCGTCTAATCGATCATTACTAATGAGAAATTGATGTCGCAGAAATTTATAAGTAGTTGAGTAAGTCTTTTTTTTAAAAATAAGTTGGAGTGTCTTTTATTTTAATTTCATTTCAAAATTTCTTTCATTTTTTTTGGATGTTACATTCTCCCCCACTTATACAAATTTCGTCCTCGAAATTTGTTTTTATTGACTAAAATAAATGAGGATAAATTCCTCTTATTTTTTCTTCTAATTCCCATGTAGTATCTCCATTAGCTTGATTCCAAATTACTCTTACTAGAGGGATTTGTCTGCCTCTCAACTCTTTGACCTTCTTACTCATAATCTGTATAGGCATTGCGTCAAATGTAAGGTTATTCTTTAATTGTACTATATTAGGCCTTATCACATGAGATGGTTCAAAAATATATTTTATTAATTGAGACACATGAAAGACATTATGAAGTTTGGAAAGGAATGGGGTAAGCAAATTTGATAAGCAACATGACCTATTTTTCTAAGAATTTGGTAAGGGTCAATGAACCAGGGAGTGAGTTTCTCTGATTTCATCACTCTACCAATTGTAGTGGTTGGTGTTCTTTCAAGAATACATGATCACCTTCTTGAAATTAAAGAGGTTGTCTTTTCTTGTCAGCATAACTTTTCTGTCTAATTTGAGTTGCTCTCAATTTGTCCCTGATCATTTTGATTTTCTTTGTTGTCTGTTGAATCATGTCAGGACCTAATACTAAATTTTCACTGGTCTTAAACCAACACAAAGGTGTTCTACATTTTCTCCCACACAATGCCTCATAGGGTGCCATACTTATGCTGGAATGGAAACTTTTGTTATAGGTGAATTCAATCAAAGGTAGGCATCAGTCCCAATTATCATAATTTTCTAACACACAAGCTCTCAACAAATCCTCCAAAGATTGAATGGTTCTTTCAAATTGTCCATTAGTTTGAGGATGATAAGTTGAGCTAAGGTGAAGCTTGGTACCTAAGGCTTGATATAGACTTCCCCCAAATTTTGAAGTAAATCTAGGGTCCTTGTCAAATATAATACTTATTGGAACTCCATGCTATAAGACCCGAGAAATTTAAATAATTAAGTAAATAATTATTTAATAAATGCGGGTAGTGGGAACCTTTATGTCATTTAATACTGGGGTTTATGATGTAGAAAAGTACTAGCTCAAGTGGTTAAAGGTACTTAGTTATTATGAATGGACGTGGGTTTGAGTCCAGTTTATGCCTTTGTATGTTATTTTAATAGTTTATTAATTTTAATGATATGCTTAATTATGATGAGTGATTATAAATTCCTAGATGTATAGGAATTATCATGAATCATGAATTGGTTGAATGGTTGTGCATTAACTTGACAATGGTGTGGTTGTGTGTTCAAACCTTGGCTTATGCGAAATAAGGTTTCTTTTTGCTAAAATTATATTTGACATGGATGGGAAGAAGCAGAAAACCCTAGCCATCTAGAAGAGCAGCTGGAATGGAAGCCATTGAACGTGGAAAAAGAAGAAGGTGCCAAGGAGTGGGATTTTGCTATCATCAAGGATCATAAGCTTTGCAAATTGGAAGCGAGGAAACTAGGTTAGGGGAGTTGTACTACATGTTTATTTTAATTGTATTGTTTTTGGACTGAATGGAATGCATGTGAACCTTGAGTTCTGCCAAAAATATGACAAATTGTTCGTTTTCTAGAATTTTCCAGAAATTGCCTGGCGGCGTTGAAGACCCGCCAGGCGACGCATGT
The DNA here is from genome assembly GCF_037176805.1 of Vigna unguiculata. Taxonomy (NCBI): domain Eukaryota; kingdom Viridiplantae; phylum Streptophyta; class Magnoliopsida; order Fabales; family Fabaceae; genus Vigna; species Vigna unguiculata. The sequence goes on from NC_140802.1 coordinate 8,754,922, forward strand.
TGCAGAACCCAGTTTCTGGGTTTCCTCTATGAACTACCTGGCTGCTGCATGTGTCCTGCCAGGCGACGCGAATTGGTTTGGCCAATTTCTCGTGGTTTCATGATTTTATCTGATATGGATGATGCTTGAATTAGTTATTATATATGAAATTGCGTACTTGTTTATGTAATTACGTGTCTCTAATTGTATGACTAAGGATAATTATGATTACGGAGATAATTGGGTGTTAGGGTTCATGTGGGGCTTGCGGAGGAATGAACCAACATGACCTATATGTATGATTTATGATATGATGCATGAAAGTAATTCCGAATTGAATAAATATGATGTGTGCACCCATAATTATGTCAAGACGAATGTTGGAAGTGTTGATTTGGGGTTTTAGGGTTTACGCAGATGCAAAACAATCTAGGATTTTTCCAGAATTGTATGCAACACCTGGCGGCGCATGAACTGTCGCCTGACAACTCATGTTAAAACAACCCAGTTTCTGGGTTTCTATTAAGAACCACCTAGCGGTGAAGAGCTGCCGCCAGGCGATGCGTGCTGGTGTTCTTTTCATGAAAAAAATGCCAGGTTCCTGATTTCTGGGCGCTAGGCGCCACCATTTTTTTGGTTTGCGCAGTTTTCGTGAAACTACATTTTTTGTTTCGTTAACCGTTTGATTTAGGTAAAATTTTGACAGGTGGTCCATAACATGTAGTTCTTCACTTTGAACGATGGAGATTTAATTTGGATGTCAATAGCTAGAGATATATGTTATTCATTATTGTTGGTTTTGAAATCTTTAAAATGCATGAATAAGCTCTTGAAAATTTCAAGTAACTTCTAATGAAGCATGATTGGGTTATGTTGTAAGTCTCTATGAATTTGAATGTTCCTTTGGGTCAGTCACATGTTGAGAATTGGTTTATTGGTGAATGCATGTGTGTCAATATAAAGGGTGAAATATATATATATATATATATATATATATATATATATATATATATATATATATATATATGAATATGTACTCATCAGAAGACGTAGAACATGGGTAACATGGTGATGGCCATGTGATAGGGAATCAAAGGATGGAATTCCTTTGGTGTGTTTGTATATATATATATATATATATATATATATATATATATATATATATATATGTTTTCCGGGTTTTATGTTTTATGTTTCTAAACAAATTGTAATATTTTATATTACTAGACTTTGATGATTATAGTGAAGTTTATAATTATGGTTTTAAATTTTATTCTATGATGAATGAAAGCTTTAAATTTCCCGCGTTTTGGGGAATTACAGTTATATTAAATGAGGTTTTAATATTATTTTATTCTATTTTATTTAAAATCCGTAATATCCGGGCGGGATGTTACACATGCAACCTCACAATTTCTCTTTTGTACAATTCAATCAATTTCTCTAATGAATACCTGATGTTAATGGGTAATAAGTGAGCAGACTTTGTTAATCTATCCATGATAACCCATATGGAATCAAATTTTTGAATGGTTTGTGGCAAGCCAACTACAAAATCGATTGCTATACTATCCCATTTCCATTCAGGTATATCTAAGGATTGTAGCATTCCTGCTGGCTTTTGGTGTTCTATTTTAGCTTTTTGACAAACTAGACATTTTGCTACATATTATGCCACTCCCCTTCTCATTTTGGGCCACCAATACGTTTTCTTAAGATCTTGATACATTTTTGTTGTGCCCGGATGCATGCTTAATTTGCTTTTATGTGCTTCTTCTAGAATCATTTTCTTAATTTCTTCATTGTTGTGTACACACATCCTATCCTTAAATCTCAAAGTTCTTGTCCTATCTATGCCAAAATTCTCTCCATCTTTTTGTCCTATCAATTTCTTTTTCTTTTGAATGAACTCATCACTTTCTTGTGCCTCATGGATTTGTTTTTGTAAATTGTTAATGATCCGAATGAAGTTTAATTGCATTTTATCATGGCTTAGGGTGACCGACAAATTCATGTCTCTAAATTTTTCTAACAAATTCATCTCATGAATCATTAGTGAGGAGATATGTAAAGATTTTCTATTTAAAGCATCTACACTACATTTGCCTTACCTGGATGATAGTGTAATTCAAAATCATAATCTTTCAGAAATTCCATCCATCTCCTTTGTCTCATATTTAATTCCTTTTGGTGTTTATGTATTTGAGACTCTTATGATGATTAAAAACTTCAAAATTTCTGCCATAAACATAATGTCTCCACATCTTAAGTGCAAAAATAATGGCTGTAACGTCCTAGCCGGAAATTACTTATTAAAAATAATTAAGAAAGTAAATAAAATAATCACCGCATTTATTAATCATCAATTTCCCAAAAATACGAAAATATTTAAACGTTAAAGTCCAACGCGTCAATATAGATAAGATAAATCGCATCAGTATATATTACAATTAAAATCGTCTATAAAATTATTACATATAAAATCATAGTTCATCATAATGTCTAGTGATAAAACCGTGAGATATCCCCACTCCGTCTCTAGGCATCTGTCTGCTCACCTGTATCAACATCTGCTCCCATGTAACAAGTTACATGATCATTGCCACACACACACAGATAGGGTGAGCTCATTTCCAGACTACCAAATCTCTATCAGAATCCACTGAAGAGGGTAATCATCCGAAACCTCGCCGTACGAGCCACAACCCACACACTCCACTGGACTTCCTAAACCACCAGCCTACAACCTAGAGTGGTCACGTGTTACGCCAATACAAGCTGCACTCGTAACTGGGCCCCCAGCCAAAGCATCGCATCATGAACGTCCCCTAAAGCGGTGTAGAAAACTTTCCTCGCGCACCATCACTGGACCAAAACTGCCTGGCGCGCATCTCACGCCGCTAAGCGGAATTTAGCTCCAGACCGCCTGTCGGGCATCACACACCGCCAGGCACCATGCGCCTGCAGTATCCACACTGCACCGCTACCGCCTGGCGGACACCACCTCGCCGCCAGGTGCCATGCTTCGTCGTCACCGCTAGGCGCAGCCACCACACACCGCCAGGCGCCCTGCTCACAATGTGACCATTGTCACAGATTTATTTCCCGTCTGCCTGGTGGCTCGATCACATCGCCAGGCACTATACCAGTAGCACAATGCTACTGGTTTTTGGCACAAAAACATATCCTAAAGGATCCCAAACCATTTAGCATATGGAATTACAACACAATATGATTTCACAAACATAAATCTTTAACTAGATTACATCACATCTATTCAAAACACCACCAATTTGCTCATCATCATGCACACATGCTCACAGTCTTTTGGTCATACCATTTAATGACTATATAATTCCTACCTCATACATTCCACATACCCCTAGTCATACAATCATACATTCTGATATTTTTATTAGATCATGACACTACACTTTGATCAATATTGCATATGTGCCATAACAACAATTCACAATCACAAAATAAGTCTAAGGAAAGATTGCACCAACCATGCCATTTTATATACATCCACCTCACTCTTACTATCAATCACATACTTCATGAATCAGACTTACCACATACACCCAAACTTTCAAAAATTAATACTATCTATATCATACTTCACACTTTCGTTTATTATAATCCCCCCTTAGTCTCGTTTAAGTCCAATTCTCCTTATCTATTACATTTTATTTGAATTATACACGTATAGCTTACCTATTAAACACCCAATGGCCAAAAGTCCAAGCAGAACTGCACAACACCCACTGCACTGTCAGACCGCTTGGCGGCAATTCATGCACCGCCAGGCGGTGCATACATATCTAGAAATCTCCAGATTTTTCCTGCACCGAAACACACCCAAACCTTCCTATCCCAGTTTCCCCCATCATACTGACATAATTCTATATCACAACATCATCTCGCATTCATACATCATACATATTAATCTCAATTCTGTACACCAACCCACCAATCATTTACATAATATACATTATTTATCGCTGATTTCATCATAAACCCCAATCCCTCAATTTCAGATCCAAAGTCATGCCTTCCCACATAATTAGCATATGCACGGTCTATCAAACATTAAAATTCACATTCGAGCATACAGACATCACGGTCAAATCACATATACCCCAAAAATCCCAAAAATGACCAAAAACAATGAATTGTGTCTGTGCTGCCTGGCGGTTCATCCTCTGCCGCCAGTGGTTTATCGCTGATACCCAGAAACTGGGTCTGGTGCATGTGTCGCCTGGTAGGCAGTTTCTGGAAAAATTCCAGAAACCCGATTTCCTCTCTATTTTTCACGTAAATCGCAACCTCAACCCCGCATACATCACGATTCAATCAATAATGAATAACAGAAACATCAGACAACTAATAGGAACTCCCCTAACCTGGATTTCCTTAGCTTCGCCTTGACTCTCGCAAGCTCTCCCTTGATCACCAATATCCTCCTTTTCCTTTCTCTCAAGACAGCCCTCAAGCTTCCCTCAAAACTCACCCAAAACTCACCAATTCGTGCTCTCTTCTGTACCCACACTGACAACCTCACCAAACCCTTTCTCCTTCTCCTACTTAGCTTTTTATTGGGTTCTTAAAATGATTAAATTGCCTTAAAACGAATTTTTGCAATTAATCTATCATTAACCTCCCTTAATGGCCTATTACCTTCTGTTCCAACCACCCTTACTGCCATATACCCTAGGGTTTATATGCCTCTTCATGTGCATGCTAGAGTAAATTTTAGCAAAAAGAAAGTACTTTGTTCAAACCAAGGTTTGAACCCATCACCACACAATTCAACTTCAAATGTACAACCAATTCAACCAAGTCATATTACATGATAATATTCATACGTCAAATATTATATCCTTACTTATCACACCTAAGCATCTCTAAAAAAATTACTAAGAATTAAATAACAGACAATTAACACACATAGGACTTGAACCCAAGTCCTTTCACACTTATAAAGTACTTTCAACCAATTGAGCTAGTACTTTTCCACATTAGGAAGGTTAGTATTTAATGCCATAAAGGCTTCTCTTACCCGCATTTATGAAATAATTATTTATTTAGTTATTTAAATTTAGTGGGTCTCACAATGGCAACTTGTTCTAAATCATGGGTTAGGTAATTTTTCTCATGTTTTTTTAATTGTCTAAAAGCATATGCCACTACCCTTCTATCTTGCATAAGAACACAACCTAATCCCATTTTTGAAGCATCACAAAATATAACAAAGTGTCTAATAGGATCAAGTAATGCTAAAATAGGAGAAGTGGTTAATATTTTCTTGAGTTCTTAAAAACTATTCTAACATTTTTCTATCCACACAAAAGCTTGGCCCTTTTTGGTGAGTTGGGTTAAAGGCAAAGCTATTTTAGAAAATCTCTCAGTGAATCTTCTATAATATCTTGCCAAACTAAGAAAAATGCAAATCTCAGTCACCATTTTTTGTGGTTCCCATTGTAAAACTGCTTCTACTTTGGTCGGATCCACTGACACTCCCTTATTGGAAATCACATGTCCTAAGAATTTTACTTTCTCTAACCAGAATTCAAACTTAGACAATTTAGCATAGAATTTATTTTCTTTCAAGATTTTCAAGACAATTCGAAGGTGTTCCTCATGTTCCTCAAGAGTCTTCTGCTTTTACTCTAATTTGATGATATCCTGACCTTAAATCTATCTTAGAAAATACAGATGCTCCTCGTAATTGGCCCATCAAGTCATCTATTCTAGGAAGAGGGTATTTATTCTTTATAGTAAATTTATTTAATTGACGGTAATCTACACACAACCTAAAACTTCCATCTTTCTTCTTAACTGGTAAAATTGGGGCTCCCCAATGTGACACACTAGGATGAATGAACTATTTTTCAAGTAACTCTTCCAATTGTTTCTTCAGTTCTGCTAATTCAGAAGGTGACATCCTATATGGTGCTATAGATATTGGTCTAGTTCAAGGCATCAAATTTATTGAAAATTCAATTTTTCTATTTGGTGGTAAACCAGGAATATCATTAGGAAAGACTTCAGGAAAATTTTGAACAACTGCTATACTTTTCAACTCAACTTCCTCTTTTATTTCCATAGAAGATAATAACAAGTACCCTTGAATTTCATTCATTAAAGGCTCACGTTTTGAATTGGTAGGTGATTTTAAAAGATTCTTAGAGTTTGGAAATATTACTAATTTCTCAGCACAATTCAAAAGGACTTGATTGGAAGATAATCAGTCTATACCTAAAATTACATCTAATTGAGATAAAGGTAGACATACTAAATTTACAAGGAATTTTATATTCTCAATGAAAAGTGGAAAATCTAAACAAACTTTATTAGTAATTACTGAGTCATTTGTGGGAGTTGAAACAACCAAACTAGTTTTTAGAAAAGAGATCAACATATTAAGATGTTGAACACAATAATTAGAAATGAATGAGTGAGTTGCACCTGAGTTGTACAGTACATTTAAAGTTTTTCCTTTAATAAAACACATACCTTGAATTAGATCATGGTTTTTAGCAACTTCAACTCCGGTCATGGTGTACACTCTTCCTGTTGTGGTAGGTCTTGTCTTGGTTGCAGCTAGATTGAAATGTGGCTTCTGTTGTCCACACTCAGAGAATAGGTGACCAGGTTTCCCACACTTGAAACAAATTGGTCCCTTAAGATGACAATCTTTAGCATGATGACCTTGTCTGCATTTAAAGCATATGATATGATCATATATAGGTCTACTAGAATTTCCTGATGAAGGTTGGTTGGATTGGGTCCTCCATTGTGGGCAATTGTAAGGTTTTACATCATTGTGTTTATTTTTATTTGTCTGGGGTCCAAATTATTTTGGTTTGTTATTTTGGTTGTTCTCAAAATCTTCCAAAAATCTACACTTGTGAATAAGCGTAGGAAAATAAGTAATTTCTAGTATTCCTACTTCTTTTCTCAATTCATCCCTAAGTCCATTTTCAAATTTTATACACTTCATCCTTTCCTCTAGGTGATAAAACAAAGTAGAGTATTTTCCTAATTCTTCAAACTTGGAAGCATATTCCCCTACTATCATACTTCCTTGCTTCAACTGCATAAACTCTATTTCTTTTGCTCTCCTCACATCATTAGGGAAATATTTTTCTAAGAACTTTGTTCTAAATACATCACAGGTAATAATTATTGTTCCTCCTTCAAGTAATCTCCTAGAACCTTCCCACCAATATTCAGCTTCTCCTATTAACATAAATATAGCATAATTTACTTTTTGGTTGTCAGCATAGTTCATAACTCGAAATATTTTCTCCATCTCCTTAATCCATAATCCATATTTTTTTGGATCATATCCTCCAGAAAATTGTGGGGGTTTGTTTCTCTTAAATTCAGCTAAACCTTGTGATTCAGGGTTTCCTCCAGGTCTTTGATTCCTTATTAAAGCAGCAACCATGTCTCGGATAGCTTGCATTGCTTTAGTTAATTCATTGTTCCTCCTATTGTTTGCCATCTAGAATCGTATGAGTTAGTAAAAAAAATATAATGAGCACATTTCATAGATCTCGTATGCAACGTGTCTCTGATACCATCTAATGTGAGAAGAAAAAAATTATTACTTTTTAACTATTATTTATTTATATTATTTTCTATATTATACTAAAAGAATTTGAAACATAATTTTACAATAACATATCACATAATTAAAATATTCACATAAACATACATTTACAATTACAAACATTTAAATTTTACATTTGAATTTTGTAATTGTGATAAAATTGTTCGAAAGTTTTACATTTGAATTTATAAAGTTGTCTAGAAATTATTAAAACAAATTTTAAATAAAGTTCAATAATGCAAAATTTAAATTTAAATAAACTTAATTTGTTTAAAAATATCTATTATAATAAAAATCTCATTATAATATTTATATAAAATTTAATTTTAGTTTCAATTTTGAAGAGTTAAATTACTTCGAGTTACAAAGAAATTAGAACTAAATTTTAGTTTCAATTGATACGTGGCAGAATCATAATTTGACACGTGGTAGTTTTTTTATAAAATTAAAAAAATTAAGAAAATGTATCGTAAAAAAATTAAAAAAATTAAAAAAACCATAAGCTGACGTGTGGCAAAATCCTAATTTATCATGTGACACACAATTTAACGTCGTCAATGCTCTAAAAGAAACGACCAAATTAGAACAAATTTTAAAAAGTAGGTTCTAATTCAGACGACTTAAAACGAGAGGACCCAATTGAGATTTTTTAACGAAAATGGAGACCTTTTGCGTGATTAAACCTATTTTTTAATATTCAAACTATATCTAGACATAATACAAAAAATTAAGAAAGCACATAATTTTCTAACTCTTAATTTTAAAGTAAAGATAAAGTAAATAATACAATTTATTAAAAGTAGGGATGTTATAAACTATAAGTCCAAAAACCTTTTGTTTAACAAACAATCTAATTATGTTTTTTTCATTTTATTCAATCATTTGTTTGTCGACAATCTTCAATGATCATTAGTTATTGATTCTCATTGTCTCTCATAACATTCATCGCTATATTATATGCAAAAGTTTCGTCAATGTTGACTTCATTTTGATTCCATATTATCTTATTCATGACATAATTTATTGAGATTTCATTATTTTAAAAAATTTCAGGTACTTGAGGTTCTTCTCGAATCAAATCATTAATTATGTCAAATAAATCTTTTAGGATTTCCACCTTTTTTATTAGATCATCTTGCATTTTAGGTCCTTTTCTAGAGTTTATATCTTTGGTAGCAATAGGCCTACCACGCTTCAAGTGTGTCTTTACAACCAACATGCCTACCATGCTTCAGACTATTATGAATTAATATCAATTCTATTTGGAGCATTGACAGCTAGTATATATGATTTAGTTACCCTTTTTTCTGTCAGTAAAAACATTTGTAATTGATTGACTAATTTTGGAAATGAATTATCCTTTGAACTTTCAGCTCACATTCTTTTGTATGAGGATCAGGATGAAAATGATATTCATTTAAAGCAATACATTTTTCCAATTGTTTTCTTTCTCCTCCTAATGATAGAAAAACTTATTCATCAAAATGACAATCAACAAAACAAATAATAAATAAGTCTTCTGTTGATAGTTCAAGATATTTTATTATTGATGGAGAATCTTATCCAACATATATATTCTCACTCGTTTTTGAGGACCCATCATAATCCCTTTTGGTGGGGAAATTGGAACATATACACCACACGAGAAAATTCTTCTATGGGAAATATTAGGTTATTGACAAAAAACCCACTGCATAATAGAGTATTTGTGATAACTTGCTGGCTTTATGCGAATCAATACTGCAACATGCAAAATTTCATATCCCCAAGTAGTCATTGGAAGACTAACACTCATAAGTAATGATCTTACAACTAGTTTTAGACGTTTATTAATGATTCTACTAGTCCATTTTGAGTATGAACATGAGTTGCTGGTGATGGTCTTATTATCAACTTTCCTTTGTGAACGTGTAGTGCATGAGAAATCATTGGACTAGAGAAGTTTTTAACTTTTAAATAGGCATTCACACAAGTTTTTCAACTATTCTTCGCATCATAATAGATCTAGGATGACCTAATTGATCATACCAAACGAGAAATTCATTTTGATTCGTAAGCTTTTGGCTTACAATGACACGCGTATGTGTAGTACAAACCATTAGAGAATGCTAATAATTTATATAGTACACATTTTTTTATTCAACTCAATTCTCCAATGAACATTT